>NC_134571.1:72374146-72376646 GCF_050947875.1 Dermacentor variabilis | reverse complement strand
GAGATTACGTAATGAGATCGCTATTCGTATTGATACGATCCTTTTTTCCCCTGATGCGAGGCCACTCTATATTAGGGTGAGGTGACGTGCATATTTTTTTTATCCGTGTTTTTCTTCTTTATGTTGTGCTTTCTCGGTTATACGTGTGCGAGGAGCTAGGTCTGATCCGTCTGTGCAGTTCAGAGGTAAGGCTCGTAACGTGTAAAGCGACGAAGCTCGCATACGCGTACACTACACACGTACACGCACACAGCCACCCGGGGGCCGAATTTATAAAGCCATCTTCTCGTAAGCGAGAGAGAGAGAGAGAGAGAGAGAAGAAAGGGGAAGGCGGGGAGTTTAACAGAAACTGAAAATACGGTTTACTATCCTATACTGGGAAGAGAGCGAGGTAGAAAGATAAAGAAGTAGAGAGAGAGAGAGAGTTACGGAGCAGCGACAGACGATCACAGCCGGTTACTATCACCGCAGGCTATCACAGAACAGAACAGCGTTTGCCCTTGGCCTCTTAGGCCTCTTCCGTAAGTATACGCTCAAGATCAGTATTCGCTGGCGCCCGTTTTAACGAACTGCTCGACTGTACGAACCAGTCTGGGTAATCTTCCCGTGGGTTTAGAAAAATAAATGTTATGCAAAGGATCCCGCGGGGAACACTCTCTGACGACACATGACTCAACGAGTGACCTTAGTCAGGACGAACGGCAATGGTAGAAAGTGTAGGCTTTAATTCACCCTGTCATTTCCCAGCGCGTTACATTACAGAGCAGTATGAAGCAGTGGTAAAAGCGGGTAATTTATGTCCTTCCACGTTTCCACGTTTCTTCTCTCGCATCCACTTACTTTCCCCGAACCCGCAAGAGATTACTCTATTCTGAGTGTCCAGAAAGGCGGAAACAGCGCCACAATTGCCCCTCGTGCGTACGGCCCCTGCGGCAGACCGTCTGCGAAAGTATTTAACTGAAAATGCGAAGCGGGGTTTGCTCTGTGCGGCCGTACTTTCCGTCACAACGTCGTTGCCGTGACGTCATCGAGAGGCGACTTCCTCATCCGCAGCCCTCAACCTCAACATAAGGCGAAAAAAAAAAAAAAAGAGGCGCTTTGAGCCCCATCACTGTCACAGACGGTCACATCGCTGCTCTTGTAGCAATGTGCAGCTGGTATAGCCGAATGAGCAAACTGCTGAGCTCCCGCGACTTGGCAGTTTGTGCGGATTTCTGTGGGCCACGAACACTCTGAGAGCGAAGGCACCAGTCTACGCATTTCAGAAGCCTCAACAGGGAATAGTGTAGCTGACGAAGACATTGTGCGCTCCAGAAAAAAGAAAAGTTGCTCTACGTGAGAAGATGGCGCTGTCTGCTGTGAGGGTCTGTTGCTGTTGCAGTAAACTGAGTGCATGGCTGGAGGAAACGCGAAGTCTGGCAACTTCTTTTTATGCTCAGCCATTTGCTGCCTACAACGTAACGTCTCTGGTGAATCATTTGTAGTGCTGTCGGACCTACTGTCCAGATAATTATATATAGTGGATACACGGCATTATCTGCATATGGACTTAAATGCTCTAGGACAAAATTGCCTTAAACAAATAGTTTAAGTTGACGGACTTGTTCTCAGATCCGTCATTTTTTTTTTTTTTTGCAATGTGCATCGTGTTCAGATAAAATTGTACACCAGTTGGAAATCAGCTGCGTGAATGCGTACAACTGCACTGTAGAGCCTCAGCGGCTAAGACATTCTGCAGCTAGCACAGATGACACATATAACTATTGCCGGTTACAGTATACGATTTAGACAATCTTCAATCGGGAATTAAATGCAACAAGCACATAGGTTTCGGTTCTTGGAGAAACGAACTCACCCACAAATCTACCCAAGCCATCTATGGTACCTTCTTATACAACTGCGTTGTGACGCAGAACAATGACCGCAGACGGTGTGCTTGTGTGCGTGCGGGCGTCTGAAATAAACCAGATAATGCAAAGTAGTTGTTCCATGCAGTCCAGTCATGAGACAATCGATATGTCAATTTTGCGGTGCGCCAAGCTAATGAAAGTTCCAGCCAAGCGGCAAATGATGTCCCGATCCAGTGTGGTTTATCCCATTCGTTTCGCCTCTTCTCTAACACGCTTCGTTTCACCAACTGGGAGGTAGGCCGCATACTAGTACTATCTCACAACTTCACCGCTCCAACTGCACGCGTCACACGCTCTATAGTACAGCATACGCACGCTTCCCGTACAGTATCGACCAGCTGGGCTCGCGCACTGTGGTCAGGGACCCGTGCGCCTCGAGCAGCGAACGAAGCTCATCCGTTTCGATCTCTCGCCCAAACTGACTCACCTCCACCCTGTGGGCGCTGCATCGACGAAAACGCGGCGCGGCCGACGGCTTCGATTACGGTGGGCCGTCTCGTCTTCCTTCGCCTCTTATCAGGTCGCAACTGAACCGTCAGTCTGCATTCCCTCCAAACTACCTCATCCCGCGCGATTTAGTGTACGGTCGA
>NC_134571.1:72274146-72369146 GCF_050947875.1 Dermacentor variabilis | reverse complement strand
GCCAGGCGCCGTACCACCCCTTTCGTTTATTTGGGCCGCTTCTGGCAGCTGTGCGCACATGCCTGGCCAAGGTTATGCTCATGAGGCCGGTGGTGGAATCGCGACGCCAGGCGCGTGCCTAATGACCGGAGCGCGAACAGCAAGGGGGCCGCGGCGCTAATAAGAAACTCGCGCCGAATTTGTTTGGAAAGGATGCAAAGGGCGGCTCGCGCGTATATAGCGGGGGCGCGAAATCGAGCGTCGAGCAGCAGTCGATTTATCAAGCAGGCTATAATTCCGGCTTTTAAGCGCCGATATACGAGGTCTGCCAGACCCGTGTGCATTTTTGTTGCCTGCTGTTGTTTGTACAAACCGGTGGCTACGGGTCGTTCAATACCTCTTTTGTTACCTGATTCCCTTCCTCTACTTAGGGCAACCAACTGGTCAATGCGCTTGGCTAACCACCCTGGCTTGCGTTATTTATCTGTATTATCCTTGCACAATGTCCAATAGAATCCCATATTGATCACCTACAGCTCGATAACACCCAGAGAAATGTCTATACATTATTGGCTAGCTAATTTAACACAATTCTGAGAAATAAACACGCCTCCGTGAATTTTTCCAGCTTCACGTCTCGCCATCCTGGAATATCGATACGGCGTTGCAGCTGTGGTTCGCCAAACTTCAGAAGCCTTCGCTCCGTGACTGAATTAAATGTCCTTGTTTATAACCATGTGCAAACGAACCTGCAACTGTTGGGAGAAGGCTTAGCAGTCTACGCGGGTCACCACACGCATATTTTTTACGAGGTCTGCGCGTTTTGACAGCAAAATTTGTTTGATCAGAAATATTGAAGCTTAATAGCTCAGGTGCGTCGGAAGAGCGTGTTTTTTACCGACGCGTGATAATACTATTTCCCCTCAATGTGAGGCGTCCAACGTTCTTTTGTTTACACGTCCGTAAAGGTAAACCACGCAACATACTGCATGCAACTATTTCTTTGCCAAAGAGCATTCCTATGCACAGTAGTAGTTTCTTTTTTGATACTTCCAAACTTTGAAAGGAAAAATTAAGCCCCTGGCTTATAAACTCGCATTTCCAGTTTTTGGGCCCGCAGCCACCATCTTCCATTTGCAGTTTTCATAAAGCCTCTCAACAAAGCTTCTCCAGGGGCACTAACTCATAGAGATCCTGAAGGCTGAGTCGTGGGAAGCCACTAATTCCCACAGATTAACACGCAATTCTCGAAAGCGCTTAGAAGGATCCAGACTCCGAAGCGGAGTGTGAGGTGCCGGGGACCAGGAGATGCGTGGCAGAACGCGCACACGGGCGTTTACTAGTTAATGAAATTTAGCGAGTTCGCGTGCTAATCCGAGGTCGCAGGCTTGTCAAGCGGGCTCGCAGGCCCGCAATACCTCTCAAAATGCAGGCTGAACGAACGAGTAAGATGGGAAGCAAAACAAGCAAGCAAGCAAGAACAAGAGCGAGGTGCCGCTTGTGTTCACGCACGCGCACATTCCAGCACCAGCCACCTGCTTGGCCACACATCAAACCCCTCGGCTCCCCCCTCGGGTTTTTCACCCCTCCCCCACTCCCGAAGTCATCCGATGCGCAGCGGACCGGAAAAGCTGCGCCCGCCGAAGGCAACCAGCTCTTCTTCTCCGTGGAGCGCCGTGTGGAACGTGTCCTCTTGGTGCCTCGCCACGGCTTCCAAGCCAGCGCGGCCTTCCCCTCTTCCCTCTATTGATTTCCCCGAGGCCTCCGTGCGGACCCCTTCGCTCATTTTCTATTAATTAGACAACTCGCCCCGAAGCAAGCGAGGGGACGACGCACGGGCGAGCCATAGTGCGTGCGGCTCCAGCAGCTCTCCCGCGTGACTCCCCTTTCTCTTCCCGCATACGCGCCCAATGTGTCCCTTCCCTTGCCTTGCGAGGGTTTGTTGCTGCTGTTGCTTGCTGCCTTGTACGTGCTCCTTCTACAAGCAGGAACGCTTCTTCTGCTTGGTTCACCTCGCGTCAATTTGGGGAAAGCCTGTTCCCTTCCCGTGTGCGACTTGTGTGCGTGTGTTCAGCGGAACGTCTGGAGATGACATTGGTAACAGCAGCGTTGATGCCGCTTCACCTCGTTACATCGAGAATACTTTATGGCTGTTATTACTGTTGTTATCATTCTCATTCTAGAAGAGGGAGGGCGGACAGTCGGTTGGGAATTGATTGACGTATGCACTACGGGAAGTACAGAGCGCAAGCGGATATAAGGGGACTTACGTTGATAAGGCAGAAACTGCCGGCCACGTTGTGTTTCTGTTCGTTGAAGCATTGCGGAGCGGAGCGTGCGGCTGTACCTGACGGCAACGAACGCTGCAACCGGCATGTGTGGGAAGTGACATCGGTGGAGCGGAGGAAACAGTTTCGGAAACGGCAACCAATGCCACGGTGGCGCGCAACGTCATGCTGTAAAATGTAACATTTGTCAGTTCATTAACAAAAAAAAAAGTAAAAAAGAACATAAAACAAAAGGCGTATTCTTTGCTATTGCATGTAGTGAATAAAAGAAAACTAATCGACAGGTTAGTTGAGCTAGTTCGTGCGACGTAATAATATAAACAGTATTCATTCCTATGGAACACAGCGCGTTCTAACGTCCGACAATGTATACGCACAAGCTTGCAGATATACGACTTCTGCTAATTATTGCTACGGCACGGTATATTAAAGAGAAGGAGGTTGAGAAGGTAACGTTGAGAGTAGGCTAGCTTCTTGGAGCCGCTACAGAAGCGTCAGTCCACAAGACACCTGCGCACGCTGCAAGAAGCGAGGGTGATAAGTTTTTATAAGTGATGAAGGTCGTATGGAACCTGTTGCCCGCGAGTCAGTGCGCATGACGTTCCTGTTTGCCAGTTCGCTGCGCGCTACACTACTGCGAGCGCAAATCTCGACAGAACGTAATCGTCTCTCGATAGAGCGGTGACAGACTGCACTCCCTTCAAACAGTTAGCGGAGCGACAAAAGATACTGCGGCAGCGTGCAAATGGTGCAATGATTTGCAGCCGAAGCCTTATTCAGAGGCCGACGACGACGCTGTCCAATGCTGAATGAACAGCACGCCACGAGCACTTCTTTCAGCTCTCCCGTCCTCGTATCAAACGGTGAGAAAATACGAGACAGGGAGTAGGAGGTGGGTGGGCGAAAGAGCAAAACAGAACTTCGGGGATGCCGGTCACGCAGAAGCATTGATCGCGTGGCGGCCTCTTGCCTCTCATGGGTTCCTGGGGAATGCTTAGCGCGATTCGAGCGAGATCCTCACTTCCCTCCTCACAGCCCGCTCACCCTCGGCTGTCCCTATTCGACTACTCTTTCTCTTTCTTACCCAAGGTTTGTATGCGGTCGCCGGCTCTCTGACACAGTACACTTCGTCTGGACTCACTCTCCCCAGGAGAAATATACGGCTCGGGAGCTTCGATCTAAATCGTGCTCGCCGGGGATAAAGGGAAGGGCGCTGGACGTTAGTAGGGGAAAAGGGGCAGTGGTCTGGCATTTTTACAAACGGCCCGTCTTTACGGCGACGACCGAGGACAAACTTTCGGGACGCCACAAGACTTTCGCTGACCCGCTGAGCACGGGGCGACGCCGTGAAGGGAAGGAAAGGCGAGATCGGCCACGCGGGCCGCAGCTTTCGATAGGCGCGACCTCTAATACGAGTTGTCTTCATATGTTTGAATGCACAACGAATATGAACGCTAGACGCAGGGAAAAAGGAGTGCGTTCATTGGTGCGCGATTTGATCTTAATGGCGACGCTACTTAAGTCGACGCGTTTTCGCGTTAACGAGCCGACGCATTCGGAGTGGCGAAAAGCGAGCTTAGCGCCATTACAGTTCGATCTAGGTTCTTCTGGCCGAGCACCAGGATTTTCGAAAGCCGTGTGACGTCTGAACTTCCATTAGCGTTTTCCTAAGGCGCTAAGTGAATGCAGAATAAACGTTGGGAGAGCACTGAGACGAGTGCGTTGAGAGGCCATGGCAATACGCAATACGACAAGCATTCACTATAATGTGTTTACGATTGATAAACGCTGTTCAAATGAAATCCTACGCAATAATACTTTGATCTGCGAGTAACGCGCCTAACGTAGAAGTAACTCTCGCAACGCTAGTTGCTTGGATCACATACGCAGTGCAGCATGCGTTCATTAGTTTTGCTCTATAAATTACCGCGGAAAAGAACAGCTCACGAAAGATGAAATGACGAAAGAGGCGGAGGAGGAAACTGAGCAGATGTCGAATATGAGGACGCGTTAGTGGCAGTAATGAGGACGATAATCATGATGATGATAGTGGTGGTGGTAACATACTGTAGAGTAGGCCAAGAACAGGGTCACTGCATGAAAACGGAAATCATAAATGAATGCACGAACATTGAGGGCTGCAAATGTATCAATGTGCTCGGCGAATCTCTACACGAGCCGGTAGCACGTATACTGAAACTGGCAAACGCGCGCCAGACACCCCAGATCTGGCTATCTTTCCGATAGATTACTGTGCGCGAAATTACAGAAGGCCTTCTTCACAGCAAATCTTTGTCTTGTTCCGGTACGTGACATAGCGCTAGTGGGAGCCTCTTTATTTGTGAACGACGAAGAAGCTGTGCAAGGGTTAATTAAAAAATGCCTAATTGCGACACGATATAACACAGCGTTTACTATTTAATAAAACAGTACCTTTTACATTACGTTATTTAGATAGAGTGCGCGTATGATAAGAAAATATCTGTTTTCAGATTGCTCGTAACCACATTTTTGTTCATTAACATGTGCCCTCATGAAGACCGTTCAATATTTACGGGCGTACTCTGAGACTGGAACGCCTCCCTTTTCCTATACGCCCCAGAAGAGATGAACGGCGTAGAAATAAAAAGCTATACTAGCGTAGAGATTCGTGGATGCTCTCATTTCTTTGTCTCTTCTCCTCTAGATGACTAAATAAATATGAGCGAAACTGATGTACTTGGTACACGAGTAGGAGATATTACCAACCTATTCTTGTTCTTTTTTTTTTCAAAAGCAGCAATGGCGTCATGTTGCTTCGCTATTTCGAACGCTTCTAAATGCTCTAAACTGACGGCATGTTACACCACGAAGCTGCAATATGTTTGATTTCGATCACAATTTTCTAGCAAACGTTATGGTCTGTGCCATATAAGTTCAGGATAAATTCAGTCGGCCAAACCATATGCGCGACGTCCAAAGATAGCGTCACGGTCCGCTTTTCTGACCACAATACTTATACCAGTGCGTGACATAAGAGTTAGGCTACGGGTAAAGCTACGAGAGAAACCGCGAGTCATACCACAAGACAGACCACGAGACAGGCCACGAGACAGGTCACGAGTCAGGCCACGAGACAGGCCACAAGACAGTCTACGAGACGGCTACGATGGCAGGCCACGAGGCTAGTCCCAAGACAAGGTAAAAAATACAAACTACAAGGCCAGCCGCGAGGAGATCCGCTATGCCAACCAGTGCCAGCATATATAAAGTTGTAAAATACCGAGGTTCGGGAGGACTTGAGTGCGAGCGAGGTACTCGGCGTGTTCTCTTCTGTGCTCGTCATTCCTGCTCGCTTCATTCAGGCTGCCCGCACTCCCGCACAGACGAAGGCCCTATTGTTCGCGCGCCTGTTTTTCTATATCTTAGATTCCTTCAATTTCGTCCCCCCGAAGTTCACCGCTGATTGGGCATTCACCCGACCCGGCGGTGCCGTTCTCCGCAGTGTCCCCACTCCGATGAAAAGCAGGAGGACGGGGAAAGGGGAAGTGGGAGGGGAAGGGTGACCAAGCTCGCCCTCTGCTGGCGAGATAATAAGCCGTTTTCCCCTCCCAGAAAAGGCCTCGCTCTTGCCAGTCCGTTCTCTCTTTCAATCCCGGCGCGCGGGGTGTCGACAAAACTACCGGAACCACCCCTTCGATGCACGCTCATGTCCTGTAGAGCGAGATAGCACATACCGCGTTTACCTGCGTAAAATTCGATCCTTTTTCCAATATCGTCCGTTTAGGGGGACACTGATGGGAACAATTAAGTTAAGCTGCATTAGTGCATTACACTTCCACAAAAGAAAAAAAAAGTCGCTATTTCCGCGCGCGGAGGCTCGGCAAGCCAGAAAATGAGACAAAAACACAAGCGCGGTGGCCGACGCCACATTGAACTTCCCGCCCAAGCTCGCCATGACGTCAAGGATTTCCACAGAGTCTACTCGGGGCCCAGCGGATTGTTTTTCTTAAAGGAGGACCGCATTGCATTATAAACAATACAAAGGCTTCATAAGGGAAGTTTCCAGCGCCAAAACGATGCAAATACGAAAAAGAATTGTTAAAATGCATGACGTTAAACTGGTGCAAGGGGGCTAAAGTTACGGTGCGAAATTCGAAATGGGAAAGTTGCTGTGCTGACGTTTTAATAGTGCTCTTGAAATCGTTTGGTTTAACTTCGTTTGTGGGTTGCCTTTCCTCCGGTAATATTTACCGTTTTCGCGCCAAGTTAACTACTATTATTTTATTTATTTTATTTAAAAATGTTTTTAACCCTCTCTTGACGGTCATTACAGGGAGGGAGAAAATACTGCTTACAGAAGTTTACACATACGCACAGACTTAAATACATATATGTATAATATAAGTAGTAAAACCAAACAACAAGACCACATAGCAGTAGCCATAGGTGAAGTTCAAACTAATCATCCGAATGAATTATATAAATGCACATCAAGTAAACGCCTGAATTCTTGAAACGCATGAATAGATTTTAAAACAGTACTGTACTGCTCCTTATTGTCCCCTTAAAGGATGCGTGAAAAGCCGGTATAAATACGCATGCTTGTAAGTACAAAGGTGTATACATCATGCTTCGCAGTATTTATTGCATTAATTTTCCCCTTAAAATTTATTTGATGCATTGAGTTCTTTAATAAATCAGATTATTAAACGGCACTTAATCACCCTAAAGTGGCTTATTCGAAGGTTAGGGCAAACATCATAGCGCAAAAGGACAACGGACGAGAAGGAACAGGCAGAACAGACCACAAACTTCAGTAGGTGTTTACTGATACTTCAACGTATAAGAACGGTGCAATGTCAACCGTAAACGCCAGTTGAAGCTATCGCCCTGTTCAGCCAGTTCCTTCTCATATGTTGTCTTTCGTCTTTTTTACGCTGCAAGGATTGCCTTAGCATTGGTAATGCACAAGCTAGTCCTGCCGTCTTCACTAAGCATATTTACAGGCCAACATGGAACTCGCATGTCAACAAACGGAGCAAGTTTCTTGAGGATAACACGAAGTGTTTCCTCATCATACGTCTGACAATATAACAGAAGACGACTGTCTTCTTCAGGCAAACAGAATTAGCCGTGTCTCTTGCAGTGGGTGAAAGTATTGACGTCTGCATTCACGTGATGGACCAGTGTTTACTCCTCAGAAGAATTATTTGCTCATCTTCTAATCCCACTGAACATTTCGTATACACACAAGTACAAGTAAATGTCAGTTGAAGTTAATGTTCTCTCCTGCCTGTTTCTTTTTGTGCGTTCTCTCTCTCTCTCTCTCTCTCTCTCTCTCTCTCTCTCTCTCTCTCTCTCTCTCTCTCTCTCTCTCTCTCTCTCTCTCTCTCTCTCTTTTCGCTCAAGTTTGTCTTGCCCTGTAATCGTGCCATGCGACAAGCGAGGGGGCGATGGCAAGACGGAGCGGAGGTGTCGACGAACATTTTTGGTCGTGTTATATGCGAGCAAATGCGATACTGAGGGAAACACGCATAAACGATCCTGCACCGAACGCGTCGATGCAAGAAACTGTACGGTATATACGCCATTGTCGAGAGTTCAGAAAGAGACGGGAGCTAGCTCCGCACGCGACGAGGAGCTGTATAGTTGCTCGCTTTGCGTGCGCGTCGCCTTTGGCTGGGCTCGGGAGCGACAAGGCATACGACTAGGCCGTCGCTCCCATTCGCGTATACGGTTCGCGTTATAAAGCCCGCGCTCCTAAATGGAAGCCTGCGACAGCTTGGATCGCAAGCGTGTCCTGCTGGCGCGCCCTATACGCTTTTGTGAAACGCCAGATCGCGTTGCGTCAGCCGCAGACAGAGCAGAGTTGGTCGTTTGAACGGTGAGCGTTGGTGAACGAAAGGGACTTGCAGACTGTCGACAGAAACGAAAGTCGGAAGGAGAGTGGGAACGCGGAGGTTTAGAGCGTCGGAGACACACGGTTTAGAGTTGGCGCGCCTGTGGCCAGCGCAACTTCATGTTGAAGCCGTGTTCGTTTTCGTCAGCGTGTGCTACGACGGCACACAATTAGCTTCCTTTTTGTGACAAAGTTGCTCGCTTTGAAAAAAGAAAAAGTGACGTTAGCTTGAGAAGCGACATTCCGTTCGCGCTGAAACGCGAACGGAATGTCGCTGAAACAAATCCCTCGATTTGATGCTTATGCTTCTCATTATTATATTTTTCCTAACCCTCGTTCCGTAATTCATTCCGCAGCTGTTCACGACAAGAAGTTGCAGAAACAATGGCGTTCTAATTTCTCAGTAAGGGGGCACGGCAGCTAATATACGACTGACGAAACACAATTTCCACCTGAAGTTCAAAACGTAAGTCCTCGTTCATATCCTATATAGTTACTACAAACAGTCGACAAAGGTTCTAGGAGAGCAAAGCTACACTGCTATTCGCGCCCGCCGACGTCTGTGATATCAGAATAATACCCACAGGCTATAGCACGACGAGCTCGCCTTCTGTAATTGCATGGGATTAGGAGAAACGTCATTTTCCCTCTAATCCCAAGCGCCACTCAGTGTTAACAGAAAGCTCAATTATTTAAACTTCCATGCCAAGGTGGGGAAAGCTAGCTACGCGAAGAACTATGCATAGAGAAACGAAAATACTAACGGGGAAACAAGAAAGGTAGAGGCAAGACAATCGCTCTGTGCGCTCTCACACAATTACAAAAGAAGCGATTACACGACGCCTTGCTTTCCTTGTTTTCACGTTCCCCAATTCCTCTTCTTTTTTTTCTTCGTTTTATCCTACAGCGAAACTTTGTTATCTGGCGTAATAAGCGAGGTTCCACACGCTGCGCCGTTTCCCCTACGCTCCCGTCGGCGCGCCCTTATTACGGCCCAAATCTCGTTATCCGGCGCCGCGCGCCCAGGCTGTCGTCGCCGGCGCTGCTGCAACGCTGCCAGTCGACTACTCTCTCTCGTGGTGCAAGTTGCCGTTTCTGAACGCTCGCCTCCGAACTCCACCGTCTCTCTCTCTCTCTCTCTCTCTCTCCCTCAGGCTCACCCAGCCAGCCGAAACAAAATGACGACTGCGAATGCAACGCGCAGTAGCAGCTGCCCAGACTATGCTGGTGGCAGGCAGCGGCGGCGCAGTGGCTTTACCGGAAAGAACCTGCTGCCCACTGGTTTTCGTGAAGCATGTGGGATAGAGCGGCGGAGGGCACCTTAGGCCGGCGTTTCTATAAGCTCGACGAGGAGCGGGTCACTCTGTACCACGCATGCGTGCAGAGAAGTGCTCCGCAATGCAGCGTCCCTCGATAGTGGAACATGAATATAACGAAAGAAATAAAAGAAGCAAGTGAAAAAACAAAGAGAGAGAGAGAGAGAGAGAGAGAGAGAGAGAGAGAGAGAGAGAGAGAGAGAGAGATGAAGAACAGACGAGCTAGGGGGAATAGGGACAAATCAACGAAAACAGAAAGAACTAAGAAACAAATGCACGAATGAATGAATGAATGAATGAATGAATGAATGAATGAATGAATGAATGAATGAATGAATAAATGAATGAATGAATGTAATTAGATGCAGCAGAAGGTCCTATACCTTATGGCCATGCTCTATTACTCGTGCCGTTATTGTTGTGACAGCAAATAACCGCGGCGATAAAGAGCTGCACTTAGTTCTCGAGAGAGACACAGAAAAAATAAGCGCGAATGAAACAGTTGAAACACGTGAGAGAACAGGTGAGCGAGCAACAAAACAAGACAATCGAGAGAGAAGCAACGTTGTGTCACAAAGTGCCCACAGGCGGACGCACTTATGCGCGGACAATTTTGCTCATAATTACAGCGAAGCGCGGAATGCGAGAAGGGGTGCATCGCACGTACGCACACGCACGCACACACACAAACACAAATAAAAAAAATTGACTAAGTCATAAGTGAGGAGCAAGCGACGGGATCACGAGTGCGAACAGCCGCAAGAACTGGTACTGCACTCTCCTGTTTGCTCACACATTCAGGAACACGCACGCACGCACACTCGCAACCTCGTTAGCTCAGCCGAAAGCTGCACCAGCCGCAAATGACACCGCGCATACATTCGCGTTTCTTTTATCGCGACGATGAGAACAGGAGCGCCATGCTTTTAGCGCAATCTCCTCCCGCTATTTTCTTTTTCTTTGTTGTTGTTTTCGCTGGGAACCGCCAGATGCATGGCATGCAGACACGCTGCAGCACTCCCGCGTATACAATCGAGGCCTCCGCAAGCGAGCTCTAATATGTTGGCTAACTTCATGTGAGCCACCGACTAGCTGATTGCTCAAATGTATGTACATCTCTGCTACGGTGTATGCTCGAGCACTACAAATGCTTCTTTTGCATCTAGGGCACACGTGGGCAAGCAATCCGTTCGTGCATCTTGTCTACGAGACTATAGCCGCAAGCGTGGAATGCGTCGCAGCAGGGTGCATTGCTTATAATAGGCGCAGTGAAGTCCCTTCCATTGCTCGTAAGAAAATACGTTGTGACAGGGTACTTCGTGTAAAGACTGACCCGTGCACTCTAGCACAAATGGCATACAAAGTTAACTAAAAATTAGTCCAATGCTAAGCTAAATTATTTATGTGGACAGTCATTGATTTTCTGGCACATACGTAAATAATTTATTATGTGCGCTGCCTACCTGTTTGTTAACGCCGTTAGTGAAAGCTACTGAGCGTGTTTTATGTTAGTAAATCATTTCAATTATATCTAAGGCGTCTACCGCTCACAGAGGCGCCTTCTTTCTTAGGAAAGAGACATCGATAATGCCATTTATTCAGCATTTGTTTTTTTCAGTGTTTCTACGAATCTCCAATAAGCACTAGAGGTCCATGCTACTTCAACTATGTGTCACGCACGTGAAAAATTCATTAAAAAGAAAAGAAAAGAATAAGAAGACGAAACGACTCCATGAAAAACTCGCCGCTTTCCTGGACTCTGGACACAGCGACAGACGCAGGAGCAAGGAAACTGGGGGCATATTCGCAAAGCTTTTCGTTCGTATACGTGTTCTATGCTATTGACTGCTGCCCTCGCTAATGATATGACCCGCATCAAGATTGGCTGAAAATATTCTCTCCAGAACAATTCTATCGTAAGAGCATTTTGTGAACAAGGGCCACAATGCCACTGGTCAGGTATTATTGTAAGTGGGCCTCGTTCTATTCAGCGCATGCAACTGGCAGTTTCATTTTCTAAGGTGACCAACACGGACGTTTTCTCAAAGGGGACCTCGCCCCTTGTTCAGATACCGTAAGCGGCCGTAAAGGAAGGTATACTAAAGAGAGAGAGAGAGAAATGACTCATAGCAAGGCAGGGAGGTCACCAGAGGTAGTTCCGGTTGGCTACCCTGTACGGGGGGAAGGGTTAAGCGGGATAAAAAGAAAAAGTGAGTGGAAGGGGAACACGGAGAGGGAGAAAGACAGACGAGCACGAACAAACCGCGTACATTGGAGCGGTAGGGGGCGGCATTCTCGAAGTCTATCGTGAAGCCCCGTATATAGACCGCAGGAACCTTAGTAACGCTAGTAAGGCCTTCAGCGCGGATGTTCTTTGGGAGCACTGACCTAAAGCTTTTAGTTGTGATAGTGGACTATTGTACAATCGGTCCAGCACTTTGCACATCACTTCCCTCTGAGCACTATAACGCGGGCAGACACAGATAATGTGTGCGAGCGTCTCGTCACTGCTGCATGTGTTTCATGTGCTGCTGCTGGCCATTCCAATAAGGAAAGCATATGAGTTTGTAAATGCAACGCCTAGCCACGGATAGTACAGCATGGTCTGTTCCCGTCGTGTTAACCAAGGCGGTAGATACATCCGTATATCCAGAGACAACGAATGCAAACGACACATGGTGAAAACGTTCGCATCACACAAGGGCAAAGTAAATTCACGGGACGTCAATCGCAGCCCAACCACAGCGTCTGTTCTCGAAAGCGGAACCAAGACAACTTGACTATTTTCATGTGCAGATCGGGCGGCTTCGTCTGAGTAGTCATTCCCGTTGATGTTGCAATCTCCTGGAAGACATTGAAATATTATGTTGTGTTCCTCATCATGGCTGCGATGATATATCTGTCGAATTTCTGAGGCCAGTTGTTCATTGGGTCTGTGCGCATTGGGCTTTGTATGCACTGAAGGTCTGCCTTTACAATCACTAAAGACTGTCCATTGTTGCGGTTATTTCTGATTAACGAAATCAAGTGCAGCATGGAGTGCCGCAAGTTCTGCACTCGTCGAGGTGGTAACGCATAAAGTATTCAACCTGATTTATTCAGTTTTGCTGGGATGATGACTGCAGCAGCAGGGCTGTTAATTTTACCAAGACCCATCTGTGTAGACATGTTGCCGGAATCTGTGCACGTTGCAGATGTGTTCCAAAGTTACTTGCTTCAAAGCTCGCAACGGCGCTCCAGCTTTCTTTCTAATGCCCGGAATCATCCATTGCACTTGCGGCTGGTGCAGACACCACTGATAATCGTGTATAGCAGGCGTGAGTTGTGAGGGCAAGAAGGACTGATGTCTTACAATACTGATGGTACATGTAGAATGTGGCCTCTTTGCTGGCAATTAAGCAAGTATGATAGTGTGAGGGAATCTGAGTAAAGTGTCGGATGTGTGCTCTCAGGACACCTGTAGCAACGTAGACACTGTCAAAAGAGCGTCTCTTGTGATGGCCACTGTCGCAATCGATGAAGTAGTTTTTGGGAGACCACGACAAGTTCTGAGCGCTTGGGCTTGCACACTCTGCAGTCTGCGGATATTTGTAGTGCAAGTATTTCTTAGTACAGGTCAGCTGTACAGCAAGAAGCCCCAAAACAGTGCTTTACATAGTTGCAACATTGATAGTACTGTTGCGCCCCAGGACTTCCCGCCGAGAAACGCGAGAACGTCCCCAATGGCGGTCAAACGCTTTGTCAAGTACGAGACGTGAGGGCTCCAAGACAAGTCTCTATCAATGATGAAACCAAGAAATCGGTACACTAGATGCCCGCTATAACAAATGCGATGTAGTTACTTTATTCTATAAACACGTTTATGCGCGTCAAATTACAACACAATAAATCAAGTTTCAGCGCCTACATATCTACATGTTTACATGTGACGATCCTGGCTACGAATTGATCCAGCGTTATACTCTGTATCCCTTTTCTCAGCATTCACGTGCCCAGTGAAGAGTTGCTTTTTTGTAATTATTGTCAGTATCTCTTGAACTGCTACACTGGTTGTGCAGTTAGTGCCGCTAAAGAATGAGAAAAAAGCAAGAGCCTTCAGCTGTAGTTTTGTTCTTTCACGTTACCGTTGTGTGAAGGACGTCACATTTATCATTCTGTACTTATGACTATAGATTTCTCGGTAAGCGTTATGAGCTGCATCAAAACGCATAATATTCGCCGAGAACGGCACCCTTATGGACAAAGAACACCTTGTTTATCGTTGACCACAGTATAAGGTATAATTTTAGCACCGTCAAAATCCAGTATAACTTCAGCACCAAAGCATAGGACGGTCCTTGCCTATAGAAAGCCCATCCTTCCACGTTCAACGACGCGCTCTGCGAGCTTGTCTCGGCCACTTGGAAGGCAGACCGCTCTGAGAGAAGATACTGGGACTCTGGTCGAAGCAATATTGCCCGCCAAACGGCCACAAAAGTCCTATATTGCGCTTTTTGAAAGCGACTGGACTGTACGAAGGCCTCTGGCCGTTTGCGAACAGTCACAGGTATTTCTCTGCGCATGTGTTCACACTGAGTCTTCTCTTGATTACCTTTCTCTGCGTTTTCTTATCTATCTCACTCTTTACCCATCGAAAGTGCATGGTAGCCAAACAGGCTCGGCCTTGGTTAAACTCCCTGTCTTTCCTCCTTCGTCTCTCTCTTTTTCTCGCGTAGGCTATATAGAATTAATGCGACGGCGTGCTCCAAACACAACGCCAGGCACCTTTACGCTCGCACCTCGTACAAAACTTTCTCCCCAGGAGTGCAAGTTCAAAGCCGGCAGGACAACTAGGTCAATGAAAGGAAACATAAAGTTAATGAACGGAGAATACGCGCGCTAACAGCGTATAATAGTATTACGCCCACGGCAGCTATACAACCGTACGAGCGCTTTCGTAAAAACTCGTGGGCGCAAGCTGCTCCTTCCGACGCACGCAGCATTGCGAAGGCGCGCGGATAACGTATGCGCATGACAGTGCGTTTGCCTTCGCCGCATGTGGTTCGTGCGCTATGGCGATGTCTCGCTTCCGGCGCAAAACTCGGTGACGGCCGGAAAAAAGACGCGCCTCGAGGCGCTCCTCCGAGCAGAGAAGAGATAAGAAAAGCGAAGAGAAGGGGGTCTGGCCGCCAAGTCCCAAAGCCCTCGCCAGAAAAACTCGTGCACGCGCCGCGACCTCGAGACGATGGCGTTCGTCGTCTCAGAAGATGGCCAGCGCCGGACGTAATCGCGCGGCTTTGAAGAAATTGTGCGTTTGTGCGGTGCGAGAAAGGAGGGGGGCATAGGAAGCCAGACGGGGCGGCCGAAGGAAGGAAGGAAAGATTGCACGCGACACTCGGCGCGGAATACAGCACGCGCGAGCGCAGCCGCTTCCTGCATGTCGAAAGGTCGAGGAAACCCCGGCACGGCCAGCCGAGCCGAAACGAAAGCCGTCGCCGCTGCATCCGCCGCCGCTACTTTAGCGAACTCAGGGCGAACAACTAGCGCTCGCGGCGAATATCTGTCGACTTGTTGTTGTTGTTGTTGTTGTTGTTGTTGATGATGATGATGATGATGATGATGATGTCTCTTATGCATAAGTGACACAACAAACATGCGTGGCGAATATCTGTCGATCCGTGGAGCGCAAGGACTTTCATAAATATCGTTGTTGTTGATGATGTCTCCTATGCACAAGCGACACATAAGCAACGTGGGGGATAGGCCAAGAATTTGGCGCTTTGCTGAAAATGCGTAAAAATTTATAGTAAATAGAGACTACCTTACTGAAAAAAGACGCGTTATTGAACCGTGATGCTACCTTCGTCACAGAGGAGTGAATAAGAAAGTTGTTCAATATAATTAAAATAAATTATTCTTTTATGAAGGCAGACGGTGCGAGTCGAAGTCTTTCATCGCATTGCAAACATTCCGGTGGTTGTGGCCCAACGTGGAAGCTTCAAAGGAAAGCCACGACGGGAGCGTACAAAACAAATAACGTCTGGCATCGTCAATCTATCCGTTGGTGTCGTCGTTTTGCGATCAAATGGTCGTCTTCAGCGTGCGCGCTCATGTCTTTGTCGCTCCCGTAAATATAGAGGTCGCGCACGGTACAAGAAAAGTACGTTTACTGCTGCTCTCTTTTACAACATCCTATGGCGTATTTTCGCGAACGATTCGATTTGTACTGATTTCGAACCGATAGCGGATGGGCAGCAGTTTGCGTGTGTAGATATTTGGACTTTTCATTTTTTCTTTTCAGCGGCGTATTGGAAAGAGTTCAGCAAACGCGAAGCGGGAAGCACTATCTTATGGCAAATTTGAGCAACAAATACTAACCCAAATGTGAATACTTTTCTGCATGCATTGATATTATACACTTTCGCATCCTCTTAATAGAGCGGGGACGAACTTGAACAACATCTTTTCTCTTTCAGTCTAGATGCTTAACTGGGCAAAAGGTGTCGCGACCAGATATCACACTTTTCAATAGGATCCAACCAAGTGAAAGCCTCCTAAAATTACTTCGTGCGGCTATATGCAGTGCAGACGTAACGTTCAAACAGGATAAAAAGCACCAGGTGGTCAAAATTATTCAGGAGTCCTGCAGTATCTGCCTCATATTCAGATCGTGGGTTTGAGCGTAAGAGCCCGAAATTTATTCCTTTTTAAAAGCATTCTAAATAACAAGTCCGGCAGCTCGTGTCAGATTAACGGACACAAGCAATGTGCTATAGCGCTTGTGTCCGTTAATTATTCCTTTCCTTATCTTCGTCCGCTCGCGTGTTGTCGTTTTCAAATCGTAACAACAATAAAAAAAAAATAATAATAATAAACCGCACGCACCTAAAACTGGAATCATTTGACTTACATGCGTTGTTCAGGCTTCTCGGCTTGGACTGCACCAGAGAAAGCAAAGGCACCCCGCGTCATTACATCATCGCATCTGCACTCTTTTCTTCCACAGAGGAAAATCCATAAAAGAGAAATCCAGGTCACAGGCGGCGCGATCTGCGCCCAGTATGAGGGCCCGAAATAAAGTGGAATGGTGTAAACTGAAGTACGGACGATCCGTAAGACGACCATCGGCCGTGTCTGCAGCCCAACCTTTTCTTTCTTGGTCGTGCTTCGCCGGGACCTTTGCTCTCGAGTGCACGGAAAGGGTTCCGTCACGATGCGTTCCCGCAAAACGCCCAGACGCATTCAAAACACGGCCGTGCACCGTCCGGCCAGCGAGGTTCTGGAAAAGTAGGCTACGCCGCCCGCTAGGCACGTCGCAGCGGGAGACGTCAATACGCGGAGCGCGTCGACCGTATAACGACGAGCGAGCACAAACGCGGCAGGCGAAGAAGGAGACGCGCGAAGGAAATCTGTGTAAACTTTTGCGCCGGTATATATACGTCCTCACGTATGTAGCCGGCTTCGCGAAAGTGCATCCGCTTTTCTGGCTTCGCGTGAGCGCGATCAATGCGGAATTTCAATAGACCTGCGCGCTACACGTATAGGCGGCGGCCTCTATTGATATCGCCTCACGCGGCGCCTAAATGTTCTCCTGGTTGTAGTTGCTTCAGTTGCGCCCCATATTTACATCGGGGGCGGAATTCACAGTGCGTTCCTTTTGTAAGTGTGTGTGTGTGTGTGAAAGAGAGAGAAGGTAAGGCAAGAGGGTTAACCATGGCCGTGCCCTGTAGTCTACTCTGCACGCGGGAAAGAAGACGGACAGCCAGTGTGCGCCCGCCCGCACATGAACGTTCACTCACGAATAGCCGCACGCGCTCGTATAGTCAAGTTACTGTCAATAAGTGCATTAGCGCTTTGGTGGCCATGCGCATATATACCAGAATTCTTTGGCCAAGGTCCAAGGACCATTGCTCTGTGAACAGTCTGTAGCCTAAATGGCTAATACTAATATGTCGAGCATATCGTTAAAGAATCACCGCCCAAGCATTGCGTACAGACGGCTAACCAGCGAAGCTGAAACGTATGGCCCCGGTGTTTATCATTGGGTTAATCCCGACGGTTAATTTAACGACGGCATGGTAGGCTGTCGGATACTCGGTACGCAGTTGCTGCTTGCGCTCGGCTGCACAACCCTGTTCCTGTGCCCGGGCTACAGCATCGGCACGGCGTAGACGAGCTCGTTCCAGGTTCTGCTCACGGCGTTGCTTATCGAAAGCTGCCTGCTCCTCAGGAGTACGTCTGACGCGTGGCCTACCCATTTGGGAGCCGGAGAGAAACTGCTGCGCGCGCACTCGGCTGCGACGGAGAGCAACGACGTCACTACTGGCGCAGCCAATTGCACGCCTCTCTCTTTCTATTTTGTTTTTCGCGCATGCGCATGGGGTTGCGCCGAAGGAGTTTATGGCGTACAGGCGACGGACAGACGGACGGACGGACGAATCGGCTAGCCATCTACAGCTTCGCTGCAAAAATATAAGGATGGACAGTGGCACAGAATGTGCTCGATAGTTTCGCCACATCCGCAAGAATGGCATGTGATGTTGGCAGGCCGTCTACTACCACATTATGTCCACATTATGTCCACTACCACATTATGTCCGTCACCATGATTGCCTTTACATCTTGTTTTAGGAAGAGTCCTGGTGCATACGCTAAAGCTAATCGAGGAGACACGATTGCAACACCAAGGCCGCTATCTTGTACACGTTCGAAAAGCGGATGTTCGATTTCGCCTCGCGCGATTGTCCAAGCTGCGCCGATATCACGGCCTAGGCCAATCTAGTCCAATCGCGTGAGGCGAAATCGAACGTCGGCTTTTCGAACGTGTACAAGATAGCGGCCCAGGGTCCGTATTCAGTAAAAAGCTCTTACGATAGAATTACTTCGTAAGCCAAATGCTATAACCAATCATGCTGCTGGACATTTAATAGCGAAGGACCCTGCCAAATGCCAAAAAGCACTTACGAATGAATAACTTTGCGAATTCGGCCCCAGATAGAAAAACCTATTTTGCAAAAGCCCAATAACTAACTGGAGGCCACTTCAAGTTTATAAAACATATATTTAAAAAGAGTACCGGTTAGGTTATACAGGGAAAGGTATTACAAATCCGTGACAGATAACGGGGAATAATTGCATCGAGCAGCTATATATATTGCGACTGTAGCACAGGACTATCAATGAGTGATGACTGTACTTTCTGTAATATTGAGTAGGATTTGTTAGTGCCCTACTTGCAAGTAGGCCACTTGTACAGGATAACTGTCTGTCCTGTCAGCTACGTTTACTTGTCGTCTTGTGTTGTGCCATTTTTAGCAAGACGTTCTTTGATCCTGCGCAAGTAGCACTTATGTCTTACCAACGTACCGCAATAATAAAAATCCCGAACGCTACACTACAATGCTGTGTGTGGCCATGAAGGAACAACCTTGAGCCGACAAAACAGAATTTGCAAGAAATAATACAAAGAAACAAAGAAAAGAAAGGCGGCTAGTTTGGCTTCTGGACAAGCGCATGAGGACTGTACGGCGCAAAAGTAAATTAAAAATAGGGAAGCA
Organism: Dermacentor variabilis; assembly: GCF_050947875.1. Classification (NCBI taxonomy): domain Eukaryota; kingdom Metazoa; phylum Arthropoda; class Arachnida; order Ixodida; family Ixodidae; genus Dermacentor; species Dermacentor variabilis. Next base: position 72,350,146 of record NC_134571.1, on the reverse strand, counting down.
ACACGTCGAAATAGGTTTTCGTGCGTCGGTATTCTAAGCTCAGACACTGTGCTGAGCTGAAGAAGCTACGCACGACGTTTTTTTTTAGAATCTCTACAACGACAATATTGGTACTATATTGGGAAAAAAAGAAAAAAGAAAAGAAGAAGTAGAAGAAGAATACTAGTGAAAGAGAGATGGCGTACGTACTCCAGATCACACAAGATGCCAGATGGTACAATGACTCTGCTCAGTGTATAGAACACTTTGGAAGTGGAAGAAAAACCCCAATATACACGGAGAAGAAGGCAGAAAAAAAAAAAGGTGCATGAAGGCGAACGAGCTTGTTCCAGAACAGCGGTATTGTCAAAAAAAAAAAAAAGACTACGAAAGACGCTCACTCTAGTGAGAATAACCGCAGAAGCCATGTATTGGTAGCCTTATAGAACGAAAGGTTCTCAGTGTACAGGCTGTCTGAGAAGAAAAGAAAAAGAAACTACTTAGTTCTGCGGGTTCTTGGGGGTGTGCCGCCATAACAACGCCTGTTCTTGTGCCAGGTATAGACGGCTCCAGCATAAGCCCTTATTTCTGCCGGAAACCCAGTCGTGGACAACTAAATTGCTTTTTCCAACCGGGAAAGGCAAAATAAAAAAAAAATCCTTCAAGAGGCGTTCGCGTGTTTAAAAAACGAGAAATTTATCTCAACAAAAAGAATGAGAAAAAAAAAAAAGAAACGTCTGCGATAAGACGGCGAGGCAGCCCTCTTCACCAGTCGGATAAACAGTCACAGACGTATATCTGCGCGCCGAAGAGCGAAGCGTCTGAAGGCACGCGATATAAAAGTACACGCGCACACAGAGGCGCAATGTGATCAAACAAGAACAACCAGTGCCCAGGGACCTGGAAACAGTTGCAGGAAGCTTTAGAGCAGGCTTTAGAGGGCAGAGCACCGAAAAGATCCCACGGTTGTTTCTTCCGTCTAGGAGAAATAAAAAAAACAAAGAAAGAAAGGTGAACCGGGATACGCGAAGAAACGAAGACGCAGCGTACGTATACGTATACGTATATGTGCGATGTGGAGCGCGCACTGCGCTATAGGCGAGTTGCTCCTAGACGTGCGCGACCAGCAGCAGCAGCAGCGCGGCAGGTCGTGCATGAGCGGCTTGATGAACACGGTTGTTGGCGCGAAAAACTTCCTAGAAAACGGTGCCACGGCGGCCCTGCCCCCCTTACGCAAGCCAAGAGCGCACTACCGACTTCCGCATGTGTGTGCGTGTGTGTCTACTAGACGCGCGACGGCTTCTTTCGTTGCGTCTTTTTTATTATCGTTGTTTTTGATTTATCTGCCCCGGGAAGAGTATACCTCTTGTGTTTTCTGCAGAGTCGTGTCGACTGTATGCGCGCTTGTTTATGAAGGCGTCGTCGCAGCCGACACAATCGTGCCAAGGGGCAAGTTCGCAAGGGCGTCGCATGCTCGCTTTAATGCGGTGCGATGAACGCGTGTGCCCGCGAGTGCGCGCTCTTATGCATGCGTTTGGGTTGAGAAAGTTGCCAAGAAACGGTGGAGTATTTCCGTGGTCCTTGCTTCGTTCTGTATCCGGACAAGTGAGTGTGCGGGCGTGTGCATGTGCTTCCATCGTCGTGCGTGCATTTGCGTGTGTATGTGTGTGCGTGCGTTCGTACAGGTGTGTGTCTGTGTGTTTTGGGATTGGCGTTTCCTTTCCTGCTGGAAACCTGTAAATACTGGATGGCGTTTGCAACCCGGACGCCCGAGCTGTAATTTCTGGACTGAAAACTAATCCATTTCTTAATATTTCGTCTGGTTATTTCCAGTCAAACGTGCTAATGAAAAGTTCTACCCTTAACCCTTAACTCCTTGGTTACCCTATAGCAGATCGTGTTTCGGACATTTTCGTTTGAAGGCGCTCGTGTTGACATCTCATGATTGTGGCACAATAGCGCTTCCGTGCAGATCGCCTGTTCAGGAGGAGAGGCACGTGACTGTTTCTTAGGTTGTTGCTTATGATGCGCTCAGCCTTCACACTTTCGTCCACGAATGCACACGAAGGCGGCAATGCGAGCGCTCCCTCGCCGTTATTAACACTTAAGTCACAAGCGAAAATAATTTCTTGTGGTCTTCGAAATGCTCTACTCAAGTTAGGGAGAGTGAGAATAGGAAGATAGAAAGGTAGAAAGGTTAACCCGACAAGCATTCGGTTGACGCGCAAGCGAAAAGCGAGGAGAGACCAGAGGGAAAGCTACCTGAACATTACACTACCTACACATTACACCTATTTGTTGTGGTCTTCGAAATACTCTACTCGAGTTAGGGAGAATGAGAACAGGAATAGAACAAGGTAGAAAGGTTAACCCGACAAGCATCCGGTTGACTGCCCTACACACAAGTGAAAAGCGAGGAGAGATGAGCGAGAAGGCTGCCTGAACAGTACACTTTCGGCGAACATCACACGCGCTCAAAGGCGTTCACGCAGGCTCGTTGGCCTTAAAATGAGCAGTAACGCTTTCTGAGCCTTGTGCACCTATGAACGGCCTGTTTTGTGTTGCAAGATGTTGACTGCACGTAAAAGCCGGTCGTCCAATTGTGACAGTGCATAGGAGAGCGATCATCTCTGTGCGCCATGTTGTGGGTCAGTCACAGGGCATACTATCGACCCCCTCAGGTCGGAACCTTGCGCCAACCTTTCTAGCTCCAGTTAGCTTTAGTCAATCCACAGCGACAGCGCGACCTTACCAATCCAGGGCGACACTTCCATAATGACGCATAACCGCTGTGCCGCGTGTTTGCTTTCTCTCGGGCGATTTCTCGCGCAAGGTGGCTGATCTCGTCGGAATGCGCTGAAGCAGTTTTCTTTGCGGTCGCTGCAAGGACTGCGAGTAGCCCCGAGAAGCTTGCGTTAAAATGCAGGATGGGAATGATTAGAGACCTTGAGAGCAAGGAGCGCAAGCGGCTCGCGTATAAGCGAGAACCCAGAATGCGCTTGGGTCGTGTTGGAAACCAAACGGCTTCGGTGCGCAAGCGGAATGAAAACCATGTGCGTCCCCTATAATCTAAATATCCATATTGAGTGCTTTCTCGACGGCAATGAATTGATGACACTGCTTGCGTCCAGCTCAGCATGCTACTTACCTGTGCGCCCCCAATTGATTCCTTTTGCGTAAGACATAGCTTATCAGAAAGAAGTATCCCGGAATATTAACTTCTCCTTTATTACATCAGTATAGAAACAGAATTTAAGCAGGATATGTTACAAACAGAATTAACGCTTACATGTTGCAAACTAGTGTTATTTCTTCGTTCAATTCCTTTCAAAGGGTTTCAGTAACACATGGTTTTACTCCGCGCTGTTATCAGCTTATTTTACTTATGTACAATCACTTAACACTGGCCTCAGCTATATCGGTGATCCTTTTGCCGCCGAAAACTACTGGAGTTCACTTCAGATATTAAGCTTATCCCTTGAGTTTAACACCAGCATAGAGATGCCTTTAACGAAAGTTCATGTAGTGCCACGTTAAGACAGCAGCATTAGAGCAGACAATTAACCCATACAACCTGTCAAATTATACAATTATTGCCTTTTCTCCTTGTCGTGCTTGAGAAAAAAGTCGCAGTTTCGCACGAAAGGCGAAGCCTCGATTGCGATAGTAGTCATCGGCCGTATGAACTTGTAAACATGGGCATGCTAACTAAATTAACACGCATGGTGCAACGCGCGCACAAGCAAACATGAACACGTATCACTCGATAGCCGCGGAAACTCGCTTTCAAAACGTTGGAGTGAAGAAGCGCGGCAGCAGGAGCCAGCTAATTGACCTTCGCGCTGCATCTCGCATCAACGCGAACTAAGCCGCGAAAACAGCGCGCTGCGGGCTCTGTCCCCGTCGCAGATGGTTTTCAGGATACAGCGGCCCGGGCGGCCGCGCCAGATTAGAACGCCCTTCCTACCCCCCCCCCCCCCCCCCCCCTGAAGCCTTGCGCGCGACGGAAGACGGCGCGCTTCCTACCCGCTTTCCTCCGTGGCGTGCGCGAAATTGAGGCGCCATCGCCGGTTAGTCGGCACACGTTTTCACTCGCACATACAACATACGGCACGCGGCGACGATTTCATCGCCCTTGAACTTTATACGGAACATCACGGCGATGCCGACGCTGACGACAGAACGCGCGCTGCAGTGTCCATATAATTTTCCATAGCAACAAAATGCCACCACAGCAGGAAATCTCTGGTGTGGTGGTGGTATTTATAAGATTATTTTGCGATAACATTCTTTTTTTCCATCGCTGTTACAAAACTCCACGTATAGAATAGTTTGCTGGGCGTGCTGCATTTGTTGCAGACAAATGTTGCAGACATTTGTTGCATTTGTTGCACACTTGCTCCAAGCAGCGTGGGTAATCAAAATCGCACTTAAATCGACGCTTGACCGGATGCAAATCACTCGTTGACAGTGTTAGCCAGGCAAAACAAAATGAAATCGAACATCGTGCATACAAAGCACGGGATAGGAAGAAAGTCCGCCATCCAGGGACTATAAAGAGTGAGCACGCATGTCGATCGCCCCATTAATCTCGAGCTACCGAACGTAGACTTATCCCGTAATGCACTAATGCAGCCGTTATTCGGATAAGCCGTGTGCTCAGGAGATAAAGGCAAGTGCCATTAGTACGGCCCGGCCCGAAAAGCTCCTTTAAATCTCTGGCTTGAGCGCAATCGCGGCAGAAGATTAGAATTAGCAAAAAAGTATGGGGATGCCAGAGCGACGGTGGTACGCTCGAAACATAAAAATAATGGATGAATTGAGTCAGATGAGGAAATCCAGCGATGTTTAGTTGTTCCCTTTCCTCTCTGCGTTAACTCAAATCTAAACTAAATAAAAAGGGAGAAGACGGTCGGGAGGTAATATCGGAAATAAAAACAGAGCTTCAAAATGCGGAATCAGTGCCTGATGTAAAAGAAAACGAATTAAATGTCTCGGAGCGAATTGTTTGAAAAGCGCAATCGCATAGCCAATAGCGCCTAGATTCTCCAGAGAAAATGTCGCCTGCCGTTTCGCGAGCAGCCTAGCTTATTGTTCGAGAGACAGCGAATCCAAGAAACTCGAACCCACATCTATCTAGCGAGAGATAAAAAAAGAAAGCGAAGAAATGCCGACTCAATCGAGGCGATGGAGACAAGTGTGAGGGCAAATTTAAGAAGACTAAGATGGAGATACGTCTGTGCTTGCATGCGTAGTTCAATGCGGCCATTCGGCTTCACGTGCATCAAAATGAAGTAATAGGGCTCTGGGAGAAGCCGTGGCTAAACACAAAAAGAACATCACATAAAGGAGAGAGAAATGATTCTGGGGTGGAAGATGGGCGAGGGAAGGAAGGAGCAGCTGCCTTTGTGAGCTCACACTTATTCGTATCAGAATGTCAAAAGCAGTTTCCCGCTTGGCGATCTCGAGAAATCGGAAGTACCGTGAAAGACATCGAGGCGAACGCTGCGAAAAACGAAGAGAAGCAGACGAGAGAGCGAAATTAGCGGAAAAGACGGAATTCCGTGAACAAAAACAAGCGAACAAAAATTTCTCGAGCTCGCCTGCGTTCTTTTCTTTTATACGCTTATCGCCTGCAGCCTCACCCCATCATTCACTCCACACCATTCGTCTTACTCAAGACTGAAGACTGAAGAACAAGAAAAAAATCGTAAAGAAAAAGCAGATTGATGAATGGAACAAACGAACTCGCGCGCTTCTCAACCTCAGCGTCACCGAACACTGCAGCAACCGCTCTTTTGTTCTTCTCCACAGCAGGGCCACATCCAGCGCAGCAAACGTCCCCGCGGAATACCAAGACAAATACACTCCGGGGAATATCAGGCTTCCTCTCATTCTCTGTTCTAGCCTTCGCTGCTACACACATAGCCCAGCCCAGTCACCCCCTTCTCCCTTACGAGAGCGCTCCGCGTTCTCGACACGCGACATGTTCGAGAAGACCGCGCACATACAACGAACACGTACACGGGCGCCCCATTCGTACATATAATAGACGAAAATGGCTGCCATATCCTGCGCATACAGTACGCGGTCGAAGCACGCGAACAAGCGGTTTCGGCTCTGCAGAGACGTCCAAGCGTGGGACTCGGAAAACGAGTACGGGCCCACTACGCTTTTCTTTCTCCGTTCCCGCTCTCCGCAGCAATGCCTTTCTCGTTCGTTTCTTTCTTCCCCGCTCTTTCTCCTCTCTTGTTTCTTGTCCTTTGGATTTTTTTTTCGAACGTTCCAGTTCTCGTTCGACAACGTCGACTGATTTGTTGCGATCAGAGCGCAGCTGAGCGCCCTGAATGCGCTCCGCGCGCGCAGCCACAGGGCCCAGCGTTTCCAACGAGAACGCTGAGGACGCCTGTTTCCCGGCCGAAACGAGTTCAATTTCGAGAGAGAGGCTGGCTCGGTCTTCGTGCCACCCACACACACGGGCAACGCGGGTTCGCTCGGGCATACGACGAGAGAAAAATAACCTTCGGCGCTGATGCAGAAAACGGCGAAGGAAGGAAAGGAAGAAGGAAAGAAAGAATAAAATGAACTTTGAATTCAAAGGCGCAGAAAGGAAGAGGTGAGGTGAACACAATGAATTCAGGAATACGCGCCCCTCTGTGCATGCAGCCGGTTCCGATGTGATCCAACCTTCATTCTGCGTCTTGTTAGCGATCCGTTCTCCAACTCTTCGATTGTGCGTGGACGACTGAATGCCCGCGTTGAACGACGCCGAAGATTGGTTGAAAAGGTCCTGCAGTGAGTCGGCGAGGAAAGAACGAAAGGCGGAGATGTGAAGAACGCACACCACACACGTGTAAGGGGGAGGAGCTTGACTCACGCGATCGCGACGACAGGTGCAACTGACTGTTGGGTGCTGCTTCCGACATATATATATATATATATATATATATATATATATATATATATATATATATATATATATATATATATATATATATATATATATATATATCCATTACGCAGATCTGTGTTTGCATCAACTTATGAACTTGTCAGGAACTTCTATCAGCCTTCTCTGTCTCTTGCCTCTCTTTTCGTGCTCGTTTGGAGACATTCCTCTATACCGACCGAACCTGGCGCAAGCAGAGTAGCAACCGTATACCGTTTTAATGTCGTCGAAATGCAACGAGCTGCACCTGCAGCAGTTAAAATAATCCCTTCCGCACGCATTTCTCGTATGAGCCCGAGTCAGTTCAAAGCTTGACTTTTGAGTTGTCCAATAGGCCCGCTCGGCTGATTTTTTCCATCGTGCGCGCAGTTAATGTCTGTCAACATCAGTAGTGCTTGCCTACACAAGCTCACGTCGTGACCATGTTCGCTATGCTATATATGCAGGAAACCCACCTCAGAAGGACTAACCGTTGGGCTAGTTGGTTTATCATTATGAGTTAAAAAATTTGGACACGTACACAGCGAGCAGATGAGAATGAATACACGCTGCTACCAACTCTTTATTTCTATAAAAGCACCAGCGATTTATAAACCAGTTTGAGCGCATGCGTCACGCCACTTCACATGAAAGCGTGAAGGCAACTAAATGATCAAGAACTATCTATTGCACGTGTTACATACAAGCATTCAAAAACTCAAGCTCGGCCTTGCGTGACACAGTTGACCCCTCGTTTTGACAGATAATGGCAAGCCTGCGAAAGAGGAAGCTTCCAAAGCAAATGGAGCCGTGTTACATACAGAGCTACATAGAATCCTGGTCTCACGAAACCGTGCCTCGCATCGACACCGTCCACGCTCCGTGATATGGGCAACCAAATGCACATATACCTGTCGTCTTCCTAGCTTTTTGAACATGCTCCTTAAGTCGGTCGTTTACACGTCATTCTGTCTGGCCGATGTAAACCTTGCTAGACGTTATGGGCAAAGAATATAAAATCCCTGACGAGCAATTCACGAAGGGACATTGAAGCATCGTTTGGCAACCTCGTTTACCGTCATCGTAAATCCGCAAACAGAGCTTGGACAACTTGTTCGTGGCCGAGACCACCACAGTGTCTGTGTCCTTTTTTTCCTTTTTTTTTGTGCTTCCAGTTAACATGCGAAAAACAGCGTGATATTGCTCTGAGTTAGGTTCAGTTATTAATGCTGCTTCATTAATAAATCCAGGATTTAGAAATTAAGCTGCGATAAAACTTGCGCGGAATGTAGTAAAGTTTGTCTTCTGACATCTCAGGAAAATTCCGCAGTGGGCTAGTTGGTTAGACATAGGTAGACTGGAAAAAGCACCACTGCGCATGCGTGTGAGCTATATGTACGCTTCGTTTGCTGAAAGATGAACCAGTTGATAGTTCGCGCTCAGGGGTCATGCGTTATTTTCTCGCTTAAGTCTTGTCCCTTCGTCACTCTGCTCAACTTAATTAATTGTTAATTAATTCTGACATATCAGCGCAAGTCACGAAGACTGGAGAGAAAATGCGAGTGTGCGTGTAACAAAAGCATAAAGATAGTTTGGTGTTTAAGTGTACAACAATATTGCATCTAATTGTACTAAAACGCTACGTATTTAGTCCAATGATCTGACACGTATTACATATATCCTTAAAGAGACAAGGTGGAATTCTATACTACCAATATTTCTATATTGTTACGGAGCAGTGGGGCATAGTCATAGTATGACTATGAACAAAGACGGCGATTGGTCGAGAAGAGCGTGCGGCTGCTTCGGGCAGTCACCTTGCGCATTTAGCGTTGCTGCAACTTGTATATACTTGTAAATACACCTACATTTCACTAATTCTGCCCCGTGGCAATATCTACAATGCTAAGTCCTATATCTAACGGCATTCTCAAACGTTATAGATAAATTATTGCATGGTAGGGTAGCTTCTCCTTGATTTTCAACACAGTTTTCGAAAGAATCTATCCATAGAAACAGCACAGCTGACACAAAAACAAATAGAAAAGTTTCAAAATAAGGAGATAGTTGCAGGAATACACATGGATAATACCAAAGCTTCTGATTTAATAAACCCCAGAATTCTGCTACATAAATTGGAATCTTACGGTGTCCGTGGTAAAGCACGAGAAATCCTACCTCTCGCATATGAAGTCCTACCTCTCGCAGAGAACACAATAAGTAGATTTTAAGAATTAACTGTCTTCAATACAAAACATTAGTGCAGGAGTCCCTCGGGGAAGCATTTTGGGGCCACTTTTGTTTTCAAATTATCGAATATTGTGCATTGTGCAACTGACAGTATATTTGTGTCTTACGCTGATGACACTTCAGTGTTCATATCCGGGAAATCAGAAAGTGATATCCAAGAGAAAGCTAGTAGAACACTAGATGCATTGAATACATCATCATCGTCGTCGTCGTCGTTGTCATCATCATCATAATCATCATCATCATCATCATCATCATATTTTATGTCTATGTCCATTCTATTTTATTTTATGCCCATGTCCATTTTATGTCCACTGCAGCACGAAGGCCTCTCCCTGTGATCTCCAATTGCCCCTGTCCCTCCCTCATTGAACTGAATTAAATTATGGGGTTTTACGTGCCAAAACAACTTTCTGATTATGAGGCACGCCGTAGTGGAGGATTCCGGAAATTTTGACCACCTGGAGTCCTTTAACGTGCACCTAAATCTAAGTACACGGGAGTTTTCGCATTACCCCGCCCCCCCCCCCCCCCTCCGAAATGCGGCCGCCGTGGCCGGGTCCCTCATTGAATACATGGGCGAAGGCAAGTAGTCTGAAGATTAACTCTAAAAACACAAATACAGTATTGCACTTTTCTAAAGGGAAGATGATATCCAGGCCGCTCAATGTACTCTAAAGCCTATATCTACTATAATCTACTATATCTTGTAGATATAGTAGATTCTGTCAAAATCCTTGCCGTCATATTTTCTAAGCACTTGACTTGGAATGATCATGTTGATTATATCAGATCAAAAATATTTTCAGCAGTCGGCGTTGTGTCACCATGCCTGCGTGCTAGTCTTGCTGTTAAAGTTAGGCTGCTGGTTTAGAACTCTTTAAGTATCTCTCTCTCTCTTACAACATTGCATGTACCGTTTGTCTTACTATGGGTAACACTAATTTCTCCAAGTTGCATTTTCTTCAAGAAAGAGCTCTGAGATGCATTGCTGGTCTGCCTTACTGCTTGCCAACACGTGACCTCCTATTTAAATATAACATTTTAACAGACTGGTTTATACAACTACAGACGAGACATAAAGAAATGTGGTTAGTTCCGTCACCTAGAGCATATTACACTGAACGATCTATGTCTTATACTCTGCCAGTGTTAGTAAATAAGTTAAACCAAGTAATCTTTGGCCCTTTTAAGCATTCAAATATCGTTATTAAACATTTTTTTTCTTAACAAGTCTATGTGACGATACCGCATGCATGTTATAATTATATTGTTTCTTTCTTTCCCACAGCACGTTGCTATTTTCTTTTGTAATGCAATGAATAACGCTGTTTCTTACCTAATGTTTTCTATTCTCCTGTATCTCGAGTGTTTGTTTGTATGAACAAATAATCTTTTGTTGTTGGTCTGCTGTACTGCCAAGCTGAAAAACAGGACGTCTGTCATGCTTGCGAGCTTTTAGTCCTATCTCCTTCATTTCAGAAAAAATAAGAGATTGATTGATTGATTGATTGATTGATTGATTGATTGATTGATTGATTGATTGATTGATTGAATTCACAGGGAATCCACGTCAATTCTGTAAACATGTCCCGCAAATGGAAGGAATACATAATGAATTAATTAGTCTACGGCAAATGGAAATGTTTCAACCAAAAATCAGTACGAATATAATTCAACCTGATGTTTTCGACTTCGCTCGTTGGCACCAGCGCCACCGCGCAGTAGTTATTCGTGACACGAATTATATACGAAGGAGCGAGACGGATTGTTGCGGCAATACACTGATACCACTTGGCTACTTTGCACCAGATTTAGGCGACCAGTGGTCCGTCCGCGTTTCATAAAATGTAGCAAATGAAACTGTTTCTGAGCGTGCAAGCGTGAAACTGCGCCAAAGCATCCGGTGATAGTAACTCACAAATTCATCCAAGACCAGTAGCTTCAGGACTGTGAACGCAACGGTATATATGAACGCAACTGGTTCGGGGCCGATTTAATAAAGCCGCCTTCATGAATCACACAGACAGTGATAGCAAAACGCTAACTACGGAATAAGCAGCACCAGCTCGAGCCATCAGCTGGCGTTACCGGCTTAATCGTACAGGCCCAGAACGACGCCGCGCAAAGTGGCGATCCCGCGTATAAATCCTCGCCTTGGGGCAGCTATAAATCAAGGCTCGGAACTGCAGCTCTCCTGCATATTTTTTTTTCGCTCTCTCTCTCTCTCTAGCTACGATATACAGGCTTGCACGCTTCTGAGGAGTGGCTTCTTAGCCCGCCGAAAAGCGCGAGAAATTGCGCAAAAAAATGACGTACAAAAAAAATAAAAATAAAAAGATAGGGTGCCGAGAAAACCAAGAAATAGACTAAAGAAATGAGATGGCCTAAGCAGAGGAAGTAGGCTGTAGATGATTTATGGCACTCGGTGCGGGGCTAATGCAATTACTTGCCGAAGCGGCCCGTGCCAGTTTTGAATGAAGCGCAGCGTGTTTTTGTTCTGTCGCGCGTACGGCGCGTGAGAAAATCTACCCCCGCGCGCGACCCATGCCGGCGACGAGCAGTCTGCACGGCTTCACAGCTGTGTGTGTGCGGCGCGCGACTGCTGTGTGGCGAAGAGAACGGCCGTTCTTTCAGAGAGCGACTTCCGCGAGTGGAAGTCCCCGCCGACGAGACGTGTGACGTCCGGAAACACGTGTTACTCCCCTCCCCCCCCTCTCTCTCTCTCTCTCTCTCTCTCTCTCTCTCTCTCTCAGCCCCTTCAGACAGAGAACACGCGGTTTTCATTTTAACGAGGAAAAGCCCTACCCCCGCAGAGGAAGCCTTTCGAGGGAGCCGTCCACAGACCGACGGGGCAGGACTACTGCCTATGGCACATAATTAGGGGAGTCTGACGAACCTCAGTTGTAGAGTAAGCGAGTGAGGGACGAGTGGAGAGGGGCTGCACAGTTGTGTGCAACGATGCAGCGCGTTGACAGGGGGAACGCGCACGTGTGTGACGATTTTCGGACAGCCGGCGTTGATATGACTTCCGAAACCAAGCAAAGCTGTAATAGACAAAGAAAAAGAAAGCCAGTTTATGGCGAAACTGAAAGAGGAACGACAGCACTTCTCTTTGGTCTAATCTCGTACGCTTACTATACGCTTGTCAACAGAGATCGAAATGTTTTGCTTGCTTTGTTCCAACCCGATTACATTATGCTTTCTATCTGCTGAGTTTTGCTTCATTGCTGTTCGAGGCACTGGTCAGAATCTGAGTGTTCCATTAGGCTAATCAAAGTTCGGTGAAGGCGAGCCGTCGAAGCAACGAGGCGCAGGCGTGTAAGCGGTGGCGCATAGGTACACGCGGATAGGCAGCATTCACTTATGATGGGACGACGCAGACGGCGTGCGCAACGCGAAAGCTTACATCTGTTTCCTCACTGTTAATCAGCTTTTTATCTTTCCCTCTCCATCTAAGTTGCTTTTTTTTTTTTTTCATCACAGAAACAGGAAACACGTGTTGTGCGCAGCTCCGACCTCCTCGGGGAAAAAAAACGTAAGCGGCATTAACAAGGGGTACACGCAGGAACCACCTGAGCACCACGACAACTTCCTGTGCGGCGCGTCGCCAACTTTTTGGGGACAGTGAGAGCGAACATTGAGTGACAGCGAAGACGTCTGAGAGGATCAAAGGGCACGTCTTTGAGCCGGAAGACGACTTTGGGGGTCGTCTCCTTTGAGTTGCGGTGACCTCCCCGCGCCCCGCCTCTGCCGCGGCAACGAAAGGCGGTGTCGCCCAGATGGTATGAGCACACTTGCACGGTGTACTTTGGAAAAACAGGGTGAAGGGATGGCATTACCAAACTGTCCACGTTTGAAGTGTGCCGTCTGCCAAGAGACAAGCTTGGCATGTGTCGCAAGAACAACAACAAAATAAAAAGGTACGTAATTACGAAAGATTTTAGAAACTGCTGTCGGCGAGAGTAATAAAAACAGCAAAAAAAATGTGAGCTGATGGTTGCCTGCCATCGGAAAGGATACGGAGAGAGCGATATACGTAAAATAATAACAAGGCTGTAGCGCCAAATTCTGCGTCATAACTAGTCGCACACGGCATGTTATATGCGCATGTTATAAGCCTAATGTTTCGTTCAAAACGTCGGCGTAATCAGCCACATGAGGCGTACAGCCGGAAAATGGAAGTGAACAAGTGATTTTTTGCGTCTATCTGGCCTTTGCGATCCTGTCTTATAACCGTGATGTTGTTTGCACACGTACAACCCTGTGAACAAATTGCCTCCCCCCCCCCCCCCCGTAAATGATTCACTTTACTCAATTTTTCCTTTCGGCGCCTTAGAGCGGGGCATACATGAAATATATAGGCTAATATCTGTTCCTTTGGAAAACCGGAACATTGCCGAATTAGGGGGAGGGGGTCCGGCGAGGAGACAAAATCACTCCAATACTATTCAATGCGCGCTTAGAAAGGGTATTCAAGGCGTTGACGTGGGAATGATTAGGTGTGAGGATTAACGGGGAACATCTTGGCGACCTGCGAATTGCGGATGACATTAGCAACTGGAGATTATTTACAACAAATTCTTGATATGATTTGCAACAGATTACTGAACAGCCTGGTCGGCAAAGTCCAAGAGTAAGCATGACGATGAATATGCAAGAGAACAAGAGTTCGTAACATGGTGGTCAGCCACAACTTACTACATAATTTGTGCGACAGTACATTCATCTAGGTCAGTTAGTCACAGGGAAGGTAAATCGTGAGAAGAAAATACGGACAATAATAAAAAAATTGGGTTGCAGAGCACATGGCAGGCCCTCCCAAATTATGACAGGCAGCTTGCCGTTGTCCTCGAAAGGAAAACTAACCATTTCACGAATAATGATGGGCGCAACCTTAGGAGGCATATCGAAGGGGAACTAGCGGCGCAAAACGACGGATGGGAACACAAATAACATACATACGCGAAATATACCAACTGAAGTTTTTGCACGGAATATGTATTCGCTTTAAAGCGCCACCCGCCTTGGTTACTTAGTGGCTATGGCGTTGGGCTGTTAAGCACGAGGTCGCGCGATCGAATCCCGGCTACTGCGACCGCATTTCGATGGGATCGAAATGCGAAAACACCCGTGTACTTAGATTTAGGTGCACGTTAAGGAACCCCAGGTGGTCCAAATTTCCCGAGTCCCCCGATACGGCATGCCTCATAATCAGATGGTGGTTTTGGCACGTAAGACCCCATACCTTTCTTAAAGCGCCGGCTACCATCACACAATAATAATAATTAAAACTTACAGGTTATCCCGTAATTCGAAGCAGTGACGCGATCGTTGGGGTTGGCCTTTGTCCTGCGGGGCACATGAAGACACTACAGGCTGCTGCAAATGATTATGTGACGACGATTCTGCTCCCCCTTCCCACCTTCTTTTGTTTGTGTGTGTGTGTGATAGAGAGACAGACGTACATAACACGATAAAAGAAAGTAAAGAAGTGCTACATTCGACACACTGAGGGAAAAGGCATGTAAGAGGGCAGGAACAAAAATATGAGAGAGAACTAAAGGGTATAATTATCGCCGAAAAGGTAAAATACGAGAGAGGAAAGGAACGGTCGAGACGTGTTTTTTGTTCCGCTCTGTGTATCGTATTATTCTCAGAATTTACGTCCTTTTTTAAAATAAACATAACTATTACACTGTAAAATAATTTACACCCTTTTTCACTTTTAAGGGTATAAATTATTTTACAGTGTATATGCCAGCGGCAGGCTCTTATGAACAAACAACCCTGAGCACCCACGCACAGCCCACACTGGAGAAAGTTGGAACGAATGTGAAGGGAGAGTTGCAAAGTTGGGGGAGGCAGAACGATCTGTTTATCGACACTGTTTAAGTACCCGGGCAACAGCCGTACTATGAGAAATTCCACAGTGGAGATCTCTGTAGACTAATTTTGACTGACGCATAGGGTTTGTTAACTTGGACCTAAATGCAAGCGCACCTACAGCGTTCTTGCACTTTGCCTCTACGGGAATGCGATCGCTGCGACCGGCAGTCGACAACCCTGTGTTCTAGAGTTATACTCTAACTCTAAAGAGTATCTATCGTGCTCACCAGACGAACGCCGTGTAGCCACTCAACCTCTGTGTTGAGTGAGAGAGTATACCGCATTCCTAATAGAGAATGCGCACAGGGCACGCATAGTAGCATATACAATATACGTGGCTGACATCAGTAAAAACCTAGATGACAGTGACCCGAGGATTTTGGTTTTAAAAATTATGAAGAATAAGCTATCCATAAACAGTCAACGCTTTCGGAGTAACTTCTGGAAGATCTTATTCAGAACTCCGTGGCCCTGTGGAGTTAATAAAGTGCAGTTGACTTGCTTACCTCAAGCATGTTTTTCTAATTTAAAAGAAAGGAACTGGAAGCATACGTAATCATAATCTACAGTTCTCGCCTTCCGAATGCAAACACCATTTCCGACACTATCGCAGTTCTCTTTCACACCGTTCCGGAAAATCTTCATTATCTATACATGGAATTCATCGAGTCCGCCACTACAAATTGCGCAATGGTATACCTCGTTTAAAAACTAACTTGTAGAACTCTGCATCACGAGAACTCGATTTTGGAAGGAAAGCATGCTCTTGTTCTATAACCAGAAGAGATTACGATGTGAGGATGTACGATAGTAGCTAGGATTTACTTCGCAAAAAAGAAAAGAGAGTGATAGGAGGGAAAAAGAGGAGGGAACGTGCGAACGAATCTGCTCTGGAAACACGGCGATCGCTTAGTTAAACGGTAGCGATCATTAGGCAAATAGACGCCGGAGCAGGGAATGAGGAGCCATGCGCGTTCGCTAATGAAGACCTCGCGGGATACTTCCATTAACTAACTCGCTGCGAGTTACCATTGTACCTCGCAGCTAATGAACCTGCCTAATAGTAGGGACGTTGATGCCCGCCGAAGGGCCGCAAGAAATTGCGCACGGAGCGCTCGCTCAACGCAATAACTGGAGATTAAGGAAGCTGGTGGCAGACCAGAAGGGTGTCATACCCATGGACGGCGTCGAGGCTCAACTTGTGACACTTAAAAACTAGTAGTGGCGCTATTTAACGCCACTGAAGCAAGTCCTTAGCTTTTTTTTTTTTCATGGCACGATTAAACAGAAGAGAATGGCGCTTTTATGATGGCATCGCGCACTCTTCGTCGCTTGGCGAACATTTACGGATACAGTCCCAGTCATAAATACAGTCAGACAGCTTGAACACAAAGTTCTTCACGTGAGTCCGGGAAGCCATGGAAGACAGTCAGATAGGAAGCTGCACAAGATGAACACGTACGGTTGTGTAGATAAATATAAGCACTTGGCTCGATAATGTTCGTCATGCCAGTGAAAGTTGCAAAGGTCGCTTGACGTCGTTGTTGTCGCCAGGTGTCAGAGACTTGGCTTTAAGAAATAGTGAACCGCGGTCTGGGGGGGAGATCGTTGTTCGAAATTCTCGTTCATTTGGCGTTCAGTTTCGCCTCATGCGATTGGCCTAGGCGGCGCCGACGGGAGCGGCTGATGACGTCGGCGCTGCATAGGCCAGTGACGTGAGGCGAAATAGAACGCGCGTTTTGAACAACGATCTCCAATTGCGCCCTTGTTGAGGAAAAAAAAAAGACTGGTAGATTTTTAGATGGAGAGATTATAATTATTCTGTAAGCACACACACACGTTCAGAACTGCCATCGGCTGAAGCCGCGCGTTCCTGCTGAACATTCATTAAACTGCCATCGAAGGGCGTAGCAATAGAACTGCCATCGGCTGAAGCCGCGCGTTCCTGCTGAACATTCATTAAACTGCCATCGAAGGGCGTAGCAATATGAATACGCCTCTTTGTCGGGGTGACAGAAAGAGAAAGGCACGAGATTTCACCGTTACAGGAAAGCTGCCAATTAGCAATAATTTTGATTGATGAGCTTTCTGCCTGATCTCCCGCAACATTGTTGCAGTTCAATTCAATTCAATTTCACCTTTATTGCTTTTTTTATGAGTGCAAGCAAGGAGGTTATTTGAAACAACGACTGTCACGCGAAGAGTATGGATAATAAATCAACCTTTCAGAACACATGGATATTACTTCACCACAGCAGTATAGGGTTAAGGCATTTCTGCTTGAGAGGTAAGGAGCCATAATTTTCAATGACACACACACAAAAAAAAAAACGTCAATATATTTAGGTAGACTAGAAACACGGTTTCTTCCTAGGTACTTCTTTACCGCAGCTAACCATGCAAAACATTACGACATGGGAAGGAGGGAGTTTGCACCCCGTCACTATAGGCTAAACAGAGCACAAGCAGTTACACTTAGGCAACTACAAACACAGTCCAATTACTCACCTGCACAAATGAAGGAATAATATGACGTTGCAGACACGAATATTATAAAATGCAAAGCATGAAAAAAGGAGATATGCATGCTTGAAAACATGCTCTGGGTGTGCGTTGCTCGGCCCTGGCATTTCCCGGAATCGTTTTTCACGAATGATGAAATCCCACGATCATATCCCTCAAGTCCTGGCTGTCCAGTACGCCCGTGATAGGGCTAGGAGGCTTGACCTCTCGGCCCCAACATGGGACCATCCAGGCAGGTGGCAACACCTTGTACAGGACCTGACTAAACTATTCCCTCCTCCTCCTCCTTCGCAAGGTGCGTTGCTCGGTAAGCCAAGTGGCCAGCATTTCATCCCTAAATACAGCCTCGTTGGCACTCTCCTTGTGATTCAAGAAACATGCCGTTCAAGCGAGCATCTTTCCACAATGGCTTTTCTTTTTCTTCCCTTACTTTTCTGCGTAGTGCGGCCACGCCGACCTCGAAAGTATAACGCACGCATCGTCGGCTGGTCGTAACATCGTGAGCGCTTGCAGATTTATAGCGTTTGGCAACGCCAAATATTAAGCGCTACCAACAACTTCCCGTGAAATCGTGCGGGACGCGCCATTTTCTCCCGCGATCGCGCGCGGTGTCAAGCTCCTCTTACCGTTCTTTCTGAGCCTTGTTACGCCTGTATTACATTTTGCGGGAGTACGGTCGTGGTTGAGAACCGCAGGGGACTCTGGTCAGCCTCACCGTTTCTATTGTTTCCGCGTGTGCGCGTCGTTGTCTGCTCTCTACCCTGCTCCTGCCTGTTCTAATTAACGAGAAAACAAACGTACGTGGACCGAGCATGAAGCTGGCACAAGAAGAAAAAAAGAAAGAGAAAAAGAAAGGGTGGGCGAAGCGAAAAGAATAAACGCAATGTTCCGTCTCTTAAGAGGCAAGAATCAGACCGCCCGTCGGAAAGAAGAGAAACAGGCGCCATTAGCGCAGTGATTGCAAACTCAAGAAAACAAAGCGAAGTGGCCTTGGAAGCGGGAGGCTCGCAACACTCGCTCTGGCAACTGTCATAAGAACGCCGGCAAGCCGGGACCCGGGGGAGCTAGCCACTAAAGAATCGGCGGCCATCCTTCAGCGCGTACGCAGAGGTTTTTATAGGAGAAGTAATATATGTTTGCGCGGATCGGGAAGCGCAGCGTTATCACTATCGAGGGGTCAATGCACTGTGCCGAAAAGAAAGGCACAGTTGCTTTTAGACAGGTGTTTTCCCCTCAGGCCTTTTCCGTGCAGTTGAGCGTAATCAGATTTTATTAGCAGCGTTCCTGCAACTTCGTGGTTTAATTCAGAATTTGCGGTGTGTGAGCGCGGACTAGTGCTAACCCTCTCCGCTATGACCGTAGGAAAGGCGTTGATCTATGATTGAACTACATTTCAACGTTGTTCCCAAAACTGTACTTTAAAGAACCAAGAGATAGGGCAAAGCGAGTACTTGGTTCTCACAGCGAAGCCGCGCGGTGACAGTCATTTGAAAAGGTAGCATTTCGAAAAGCAGTTGCTAAACAGTCGACGTCGCTAGAATGTACATATGCTATGAACTGGAAACGCGTTAAAGGTACAGCAACCAACGGGAACCGACCCAAAGTGAAAAATCTTTACGACGTTCAAGTACACACAGGAAAACCTAAATACGAGGTTTGGAACTAAAAAAAAAAACAAAACATATATTTTTCCGATAACAACGACGAGGTAACCAAACATCATCTGCGTACATTCTGTCGCGTAGGTTAGGAGGAGTTACCTTACAAATATTCACCTTAAACTTTATAAAAAGCTTCCCGAAGAAAGCAAAATAAAAAGTACCCTGTGTCGCACAGACAACACTAAAGAAAATACAACTACTTGGCAAAATGTAGCGCCGACGCTTTTCTTTACTTTAGCTGCGGCGCGAGTGTATTGTTGAGTGTCCGCGGTACCCACTGAATACTCGAATACGCACAAAGCGCACCCAAAACACACCATCCACCAATTTATGCATCAGCGAGGGTCCGCTAACGGTTCAGGCAAACTCGCCAACTTTCCATTAAATCGTTCCCTCAGCCCTGTCCCGCATTAAAACGTTTTCTTCGTTCCGTTCCTCCCGTCCCAGCTGCCTGACGTCTTCCTTCTCCACTGGTAAGTCCTATTTAATTACATTTCGAACGGAAACGTCCGTCTCCCGAAGACGGCACAAAGGGAAGCCAGCTCTCCGGGAAGTCGCGCGCACCGACTTGGGAGTGCCCGCAGAAGACGTCGAGAGCGGATTCGTTGGCTTAATTCACGACAGCTTTACTGCTTTATGAGGGCCACAGAGAGCTTGAAGAAAAAAGAGAGAGAAAGGAAAGAAAAGACAAGACGGGAAGGCAGAGCATCCCACGAGCGAGGCGAGGAGACTCAACGACCCTCGCACAGCCAAGGGAAGCCTGGCAAAGAAAGGCCGAAAATCTAATTGCGACAGCACCGAGGGCGAAGCCAGCTGCCGGCGGTCGCCCTACAAACGACAAGCGGGAGTCCAGCCCAGTTGTCGAGTGTAACACGAGCGCTGCAGTATCCCGCTGTAAGCGATAGAAAACGCGCGGACTCGCCAACAAAGGCATTAGCGCATGCGCAAGAGGGCCCGTGAGGAGGAGCATTGAAAGAAAAGAAAACGAGAAGAACAGAAAGAGCGGACGATCAGAATCAAGCGAGAACGACTCCACGGACAAGACGTAGGGACGCGAGGAGTGCAAAGGGGTGCAAAGGGTGGTGGGCAGGGACGGGGCGGGGGGCAAAAAACAGACCGCTCGGATCGAAGGAACGGCGTAGAAGACCTTGCAATGAAAGGAAAGCGCGGGCGTGCGCACACGGTTCTGTACAGAGAAAGCAAATTAATCGAGCTCATTAAGGAAAAAGACACGCGGGAGGCCTGCTGTGTAGTTTCGCACGAGCAACGTGTTCAGCGTGAGCAGTGGGGATCTCCCCCGTCCTTCTTACTGCGTAGATATATTTCTTCTTTTTTTTTCGATGTAATCTCCTTGCCTGAATGATTAGCGTACCTTAACCAGCAGCACGGGGCGGCCTCGACTGGCGGTATTTGCTCGGAGCTGGACGGCGCGCAGGTAAGTTGCGTGAAGGGCAAAATAGAGTATCGTGTTTTGTGTTCCGTATATTTCTTTTTTTTGTTTCCTTTTTTGCTGTCTCTCGCTCCTTGCACCTGCTTTAACGTCGGCGCATACTTTAGCGCGGTTCGGCTGAGGTGGCTAATTGCGTCTTAACTCCTTCCTTGTTCCCGCGTCACGGGACTTTCACGCTCGCTGCGGTGCAACCAGAAGAAAAAACAAAAGCAAAAGCCAAGTAAGAAAAAAAAAAGAGCTCGGTACAGAGTAAGAGATTAAACTAGCCTGCAATACCATCGCTATAGCGTTCGACTGCACAAATATTTATCAGAAGTGTTCGAATTGCAAAATTCCCGAATCAATCTGAATAGAAATGTTTTAGAATACTCGAATCGACTATTGTACTTTTAAACACAATGAAACTCCTCTTGGCAAAAAGAAAAAAAAAATAAGAGAGAGAGGGCTCACTGACATTGTTTACATGGATTACCTTAGGCATATTTAAATGCACGTAATGCCGTTCGGAAATGGACAGCCGATTAACTGAGGATCTTGTAAATGAGGAACAACTACTTTCAGTTATCTGATTTACAATGGCAATAAGAGATCATCATCATCAACAACATCAGCAACAAAAGAGTAAGGAACACATGACCAGATGGTTGTTTAGAGTGTTGAGCTCGTTAGAGGAGAGCAGTGTAATACTACAGCATCGCATATTGTTTTAAAAAGGACGAAAACACGGTATACGAATGACCAAATAATAAGTTTCGCTGCCTGAATTTATAGGCGAGAAATTCTCACGAAGGCTGCGTAAGGGTCAAGGATTATTAATGAAATGCAACGAGAAGTTAGCTGACATTCGCTCAAGAACTGGCATTCCTGCGCAGCAACTACATATCCGCTGCAGCAGTGTCATTCGAAATAGTCCTCATTTCCGTAGTTATCTCTCCTTTGATATACTTCAATAACTCGTGTGATTCCTAACATATACGGAAGAAACACATTTTAGGCGATTTCTAATAATACATTTTCCAATCAAACATAAATATAATAGCAATTATACTTCGATTCGTACTCGAGATTTCTAATATTCGCACCTCGCGGTTTAATGTTAAAGTATAATGTCTTACTGATGTTATACAAACAGTGGGGCCGAATTCACAAAGCCCTTTTTTTTTCTCTCTCTTCATTGCATTTTTGCACGATTCGACAGACATGAGAACGGAGCGCAAAATTGAGTAGCGGTACAGCATATGAATTGCAATTACCTTTCAGAAACGCTCTAGGGGGGATCATTTCTAAGTTCTACGGAATGTTAAAAAAAAGAAAAGGTTCTTTGTTGCAGATAACATAATTCTACTCCTTTAGCTGGATTATTCACAGACGTGGACATTACTTGCACGAGAAATCGAAATACATATAGTTAACAGGACTACTGATTAACTTATTAATTATCTTACACCTTGTCTTGATTCCCGAAAATTCATTTCAAGTTGATAAGACTTGCAAACTCACCGGCTACAATTCGTAGACTGCAATATGTGCCGTGAAGCAATTTACTTAAGAAGTTGATTAGTGATTTGTTGATAATTAGTTCATGTGTTTCGATTACGTGCTAGTAATGTCAGCCTCTTCAAATAACCATTCATCATTCTCTCTCTCTCTCTCTCTCTCTCTCTCTCTTGAATAAACCAGCTCAAGGACAAGAATTATGCTGCCTGCCACAGGCTATTTAAAAAAAAAAGATGTTCGTAATACTGAAGAATGATCACACCGTATATAGAAGAGATGAGGAGTTGGGGTGGGGGGGGGGGGCAGACGAAGTAAGCCGAATGCACCCTTCAGGTGCAACCACATTTACATTTCGCCGACAAATTTCCGCAGATTAAATTTATCGATCCTCGAGTAGCTAATCCAAGGCAAACAAACAAACAACAGCTACGTCAAAACTTCCGCCACCTCGCGGCAGATGACGCAGGTCGCCGAGCGCTCGCCGAACGGCGGACCGCGCGGAGAGTCTCATTTTCCAAGATTACACAGCGAGCGCCCTCAAGGCGCGGCGGGTCGTCTTCGGCGCTCATTACACGAATATGCCTGTCCGCTCGCTCTTCCAAACACATGTTAAGCGCGCCACAAAGTGCGGCGCATTCACGAGACAGGGCCCCGCGGGCAACCGCTGTCCACGCGTAAACAGACCCGCCAAGGAGCGGCCAGCCGGATCTTCGAGGACGCAATTAGGCAAGCGGGGTCCCCGTCGCCGCGGTCTTCGGACCGCCGTCCTCGAACGCTCTCCGCGTCCTAATGCAAGCGGATCAACGCGACGGATTCAAATTGAAGTGGCGGACGAGGCAGGCCTTCGGCGGAGGCATTGGAAGGTTTGGCGTAGCGGAGGTGTATGCTAGCATTTTAGGCATGCACGCGGAACATAATGGCGGGCGCTGACGCGAGCAGCGCTTGCAATGTGGCGATACCTTGCGGTGTTTTGGTGAAAGAAAACACGCAAAGTTTTGATTGTGTTATAGCTGATTAGCTGACAGTGTTGCACTTATTACTTTTTATTTTATTAATTAACTTCTTTTATTGCGGGGGATGAGACATCGAAGTTTTCTTGGTTTTTTTTTTTTCTCATTGTGGGACCTGGTCTGGCAGTCTGGATATCACTTCTTTTTCTGTTCCCATTGCAGTACTCCATTACTCGTAATTGTTTTCTTTAGTGATTGTAACTTGTCATCTTTTTTTCTTTTCTACCCCTCTTCCTAATTTTTTATTTTTTAATGATTATGTGTCCCTCCTCGTAGCGTATGCAGACGTGAACATTTTGGTGGCAGTTGTTTGCCTGCTTTCTTCCTTTCCTCTCATTCAATAGGATATATTTTCTCAAAGCAAATAGTAATAATAATGTGACAAGATGTCGTCACCGGTAATGCTATACTACCTAATACGTCTCCTCGCATTCCGGTATACGCTGGTACATATTCAATATGGTTAAGCTACAACACCATACGTCGTGCACACGTCGCGTACGGATACATGTTGGAGGACACCTCAAGCATGACCTGATCTGTTAACAGTAGCAGTGATCGAGTCAAATTTGCGTTTAGGTGTGCGTGCATGTCGCTCTGCTCAAGCACGCGTCTGCCTGGAGTATTCTCAAAAGCTGGACGACAAAAGTGCGGCGGAGACGTCTGAGAGTTTCGCCTGCGTAGTCTGTTTGAGGCGGCCGTTCGGACTTGCAATTTGTGGTTCAAATAGACGACGTAGCACTGTCTTAGCGCCAGCGTGCGGGCCGTGGACCTTTATATGCGTACAAGTCATATGGCAGAAGCCCCCACACGAGCTCCTTGTATGTACCGCCTGAGAGCGCTGATATATTTACAACAAATCAAAATGTATAGGATATGCCGTATATTGTAGGGAGATCGCTATGATTTGTCGCTAAGAATTTGTTGCTACGGTAAATGTATGCGTAGCTCGAAGTCCTGCGAGAAAGCAGCTTCAGCTGTTCACGAAAGCACGGGCATTCTGTTTCGGTGGCCCTTTATAGCTTTTGATTTTTCTAAACTGACTTTCAAACAATGAACGTGCGCGGTATAGTTAACGCGTCATCGCAGTTCACCGCAGTATAGTCGCATTGCTTACGCGATGGATCCGTAGGCTCGATCGCATCAGTTAAAATTGTAGTTGCATCCCATAAACCTAGTCGTCTCTGGGTGCACACTTCAGATTGCTTTCGATGTGCCGCCATTGCTTAACAACAGCTAATATAGAATCCAGTTTTATAGTAACGACAGCTTATTGATGCGCCTGCATCATAATACTTTTTTGCAAGAGTGAATACTTTGCGACTGTTAATGCGTGTTGAGGAAGGATCCAAACAACACCCACACAGTTACCTGAAACAACTGCGGAGGTTGCGCTACGTATAGCTAGTTCTGTGGCATTGCTATAGTTATATGGAAGGAAGGATACTTCGATAGCCGAAGGAAACCGTAACCACTACTGCTACCAAAGCAACCACAAATATCTCGTTCACTCACCAATGATGTCTCGTTTCCTTGAGTCTTCCACCCCTGCGGACAGAAAAAAGAAAAAGAGACGCAACGTTATTACTGCGCAATGAGAATCAGTTCGTGTTTGCTAAACATGGCCCTGGCCGTCAAAGTCTTAGCTTTATTTCCTTGGGTCCAGACGGTCTGTGGTACATCCGAGAACGCTCTACATGCGTGCGCCCCTGGCAGCGTCAATTCATTGGTAATGAGCACAGGCGAGGCGCATCAATCACGAAGCGCACTTCAAGAGCATCGAACTTCTCACAAAGCTTTCGACAAGAAAGCGCTGCAACCGCAGGCAAACATGTCGCGTCCACGTCTTTAGGACTGCCTTCATTAGCAGCGATTAGTGCGGCTTAAGGAGTTCACTGACCGAAAAATACGCCGCCAAGCACAAGGCGCTGTTGCTCTCTGCCAGTTTTTTAGCGCAGACCACACGGGCGTACGCCGCGTGCAGTTAATAATTAAAAATCTAATTAGTAAGCCGTAGCACTAGCACAACAGAAGCTGGGATAAGAAGTCTTCTGCATATGTATGAGGAGCTCTGTGCCATGACGGCAATTAAAATTTGGCTGACAGCCCGGCCTGCACATTCGAAAGAGCAGCGCGAAAGCGTAAACACAGATCAAAGCCTAGAAAAAGTATAGTTAGCTTCGGATTCGAAGAAGCTTCTTGATTTAAAAAAGAAGGAGAGGAAAAAGAGCACTATATGCTGCGCCTATAGGGTCTAGATAACGCCTGATTTCTTGGAACGCTGCCGAGATAGAACAATGGAAATGTAATAACAAAGTACGAAGCCCCTAGTCGGCTCCCCTTGAAGCTGCCGTAGTGGTATTAGCAGGGTTCATATCAAACGGGACTACGCGTGTTGCCATCATCACTAATGCCTGCGGTTACAATATTTATTTTCGCCGTTTGTACGCCGGTAAGTTAAAGGTGCAATTAACTAGTTGTAACATCGAAATGCAAATCGCAAGGCATTACAGCGTGTGCGCTGCGTAACTTTTTTCTTAGTGGCACGAACATCGAATTACACTCTTGTTTCTTGCGCATCGCTTCCGGTACCCTCCAGAGATGACCGGGGAAGAAATACAAGATAAATCAGAAAAAAAGAATAGAGAAGGAGTAGTACAGCACAACATTCATGGGTTTCTTTATAGATATAATATCATGGCATAAGTTTAGTTACAAGGTGAATTACTTAAATGTCTGGAATAATTAGAATTAATTAGCAATCACTGATTACCGCACGCAAAAACACAGAATTGTAGACTTTAGAGACCCGCCACATGGAGCATGACTTTGGCGAAATTCCTGGAAACTCGGAAGTAGAAAGCGGAGTAATGACGTCACTAACGGCATCACACAGAAGAAGGTGGCATGATATTTAACCGGCTTATTAATGGAAAACAGTTGCCTCCGAGTACGGTTCGTGCGTTGCGTTTGGCTAAAGTTAACCTAAAGAACACCAACGACGAGGTGCGAGTGCCACTGAGAGACACCTTCTTCAAAGATTAGGGTGGCCTGCCATTTTCTTTTCTTCGCGGTTACTGGGGATCAGGCATAATCAGTAAGCGGATGTTAACGTAGCGTGAATTTTTAAGCAAGACAGACGAAAATAGAAATAGGCTCAAGGAGTGCTAAGTTCTAAGCAAAATGGTTTCTCCCAGAGCCGCCCCCATGTAAAGAAATGACGAATAAATAAAAAAAGGAAAACTAAATAAGTTTAAAAAATGCTACGCATATTAATTCAGCTGCTTTAGTTTGAATCACTTATCATTCGTTCTTCCGAATCGCTTATCGCGGTGATAGCGGTGAATCGGCTATGTGCTATCTAAAGACGAAGGGCATGCAGAAGAAAGTTGTAATAAGAGAATCGTTACGAAATGCAGCGCACAATTTTTTGTTTTGCGGAAGTTACAGCCGATACGCATTTCTTACACATCCAGCCTAGCAGCAAAAAAAGAAAAGATTACATTTTGTCCCGTATTTATGAGATCCGCACAGAGTATCAATCCTGACAATTGTACTGCATTGCTTCACTCTTTGCCGTGTAATGTATCAAGATGAACAAAATGAAAATTGAATTTAAGGAATCAGTGATGTGTTGCGGAACAGAAAAACAACAACTCCATTCGTGCACACACGCACGCACACACCCACGCACACAACACACACACACACACACACGCACACACACACACACGCACACACGCGCGCGCAGATATTGAAAGCCGTGACCTCGGAAGAATAAGAGTAGAAAATTGCAAGGACAGCCAGGAAATGACTATACTTCCCGAGACGTACAGGCGGAAAGGTCGTTTCCTATGGAGTGTTGTGGACTCGGAACTGAGGCGAGAAAATTCGAGCGTTCCACAGTGTTACAAGGAGTTTCTCTGTCTACTTCCTCCACAGATAAGAGAGTTCGAGGCGCCGGAAGCACTCAACTTGTCTTCATCTTGAACAATATACAACGCTGTAGCATCGGCGCTGCGGAGGCGCCTTCTCGGAAAAAAAAAATGTACACCCGCGGTCATACACACGCCGTCAAGGGCCTTGTTCTTACACATACTGTGACCAAGAAAGTTGTCTCTCACGAAGTAGCTTGTTCTTCGGTGTGCTTCAACCTACACTATTTGGTTGTTCTGCGTCTTTGAAAAGAAGAATGCTAGCACGTGAGCGGAGCAGCATTATTCCAAGGCCGGAGCAACATGTCGCTTTTAATCCAAAGGGACTGCTGCTGCACGAACAGAGATAGGTATATAATGGTGCATTTCCGACGTTGTCTCTACTAGAATAACGGCAAGACGGGAGTGACGGATAGTAAAGATGCAATAGAATCGAACGAAGCGAGTCGTTGTTTTAGGCCGTACCGGAAGAGGTTTTGATGGCGAGGTCTACATAGGGAGAACATGAAGGTAATTTGGGGCGGCTTGCACGAACATTTAATAACGAAAATAATAATGAATTTAAGAACGCGTTCTTAAATTCGTTATTATTTTCGTTATTAAATGTTCGTGCAAGCCGCCTCTGGACTGGTAGATAATTACTTTCCCCGTTGAGCACGCGTTGTCGAATGGGAAGTGCAGTCTACAAACTAACTATTTGATTTTAAGAAAAAGTGGTCAGGTTGGATATAGCAATATTCAGAAATTCAACTTCATATTTTTGTAGAAACATTTTTAGTCGAAGGTTATGCGTATAAGAACGATATTCAAGGTATTACATGGTGAGCTCACTAGTACTGCGGTTCGGGCATGAAATTTAGCGACAGAAACCTGGACATCGTTTTCTTCGCCGCTATAACACTGCCGTTTTACTTTTACGGGAGAAAAAAGAAAGCGAAAAAGAAGAAAGTAAGACATGCGATATATAGTTTTGAAAGAGCAACCTACCAATGTTGCTTCGATAGCTTAACTCTGTCAAGGTCAAAGAGTTCCAAAGACTCGTCTTCTAACAGCGCCTTCAATTGCGCGATAGTATTCTAAGGAATTGAAGCAAACAACTCGGCATCATCACGCGTCAGATGAGCGACACAAATGCAAACATGCTCTCCGCCCGCAAGC
The DNA here is from genome assembly GCF_050947875.1 of Dermacentor variabilis. NCBI lineage: Eukaryota > Metazoa > Arthropoda > Arachnida > Ixodida > Ixodidae > Dermacentor > Dermacentor variabilis. The sequence continues at coordinate 72,321,866 of NC_134571.1, read as the reverse complement.
ACAGGCGCACTACATACAGAAGCACGGCTGGCCTGCGTTCCACATAAGCGCTACAGCGGAGCCGCAGCCAAGCACAGCCGCTTTTCAAAGAGCACCCCTCGGTGTTTTACTTGGGCACGCGCGTCCTTGTCGTAAACGGAGTTTCGCCCGTCTCCTATAGCGGCAACCACCGCGCACGCGTACACCGCGATGGGAGAGAAGGAAACTCACGAGGGGCCAGATACCATCTTCTCGCGGCTGTAGGAACAGCCAGAGACAAATGGAAATCGATAGCAGCTATCTGGGAAGGGACACTAATCGAAAAGGGAGATGCGTGCGCTGCACACAGCAGGTTAGATATCAGAGGGGACTGTGGGTATAAAGCGAGTACAGAACGAAAATAAGCCACAACGGCAAGTTATAACGCTACGAAATAAAGGAAGGCCGCCGGGGGACCAAAAAAAAAAAAAAGAAGGTTTGCTATCATTTCGACGTTTTCTCCCTCGTTCTCGTTATTTTCCACCCCTACTTTCGCGGATTTTAAGCGAGGCGTAGCAGCGGAGCGCACGCGGGAATAAATGAGTCGTTCGCCACCACGTCTTTCGCTCGGGCGCGTGCCATCTAGTAGCCGATTTTGCTCTCTCTCTCTCTCTCTCCATAGAGATCCCAGAGGTGAGCTAAAATGAAAGGAGGAAAACAAAAAGAAAAAATGAAAATATTACGCAAAGGACTGCAAGCACAGAGCCGCGTGAAATCCCAGTAGAGGTTGAAAACTGGAACGAAAGAGAGGATGAAAGAACAGGCTGGGAGATACCTATAGAGAAAGGAAAGGGCGTCAGCACTACACGTGTACCATGTAGTCGGCGTTCTGCGGTTTCCCTGTACATACATCTGCGAACGCACGAGCCGATTTCTTTTGCCGTAGGAAGAGTGCCAAATGAAAAAAAAAAAGAAAATGAAGAAAAGAAAGAAGAGTAGTCAGAACGCGAAGAAAATTGAGGCTCAAGGAAGTACGCACTATACATACAAGAACAGTGGCTATAAAGAACGCCGCTAAGGACGCCAGAGCCAGGCCTGAAGATTGAGCGTCAAATTTTCCTCCGGAATGACAACCCTATACGATGACGACGTCATCAGGTGTAAAGAGACAGAATGAGAAAGAGAGAGATGAAAAAGCGAAAAATTCTTCCGTTCAATTCATCGTACAGCTTCGAAGCAATCGTATACGTGTATACGCGCAAGGAAAGAAGGAATAGAAAAAGAAACATAACGGAAGGATGAATGAAGAGATGGATGCGCGCAAAACTCCGGTGCGCTTGGCGACGCGACTTTTCTCGGCGGTTTTTTTTTTCTTTTTTTTTTTTTTGTGCGGGAGGCACAGGGGCTTCCCAGTATTGGCGAGGAGCTATCTATCTGGGCGAACGCACGCACAACAAGGCACCTATATTTACGCTGGCGAGGTCGGCATCGAGCCAGAACGTATATCGGTTATGATGATGCGGCCGACGTCGCCGCGGCGACGACGGCCATTGGGGCGAGGAGATATTGTCTCTTTTGTTGCCCGTTCGCGCTTTCTGCAATATCGGCGAGGCGTGAGGCCTTTTTTTTTTTTTGCACGGCGTCGTCGAATCTCCCCCCTCGACAAGAAGAAGCGCGCGGGTGGAAAACGGGCTGTGTTCGTTGTACACGTGCGTGCGCTCCAGCGGGCGGGCCGATGAACCCAGTCGCGGCACGCCGGGCAGCGCTGGCCTTTATATCGAGCACCGATGGAGATAAAACACTTTTCAGCGCAAAGAGTCACGCAAAAGCCGCGCGGCTGCCGACAACGGCGCCGTCAATGCATTGCCAAATGGATATCTTATTCCGGCCGAGAAAGAGGGAAACACTGGCGCGGTCCAGAGGTGTACGACGCTCATCAATTCTCTCCTTATCCCCTCGCGCGTTTTCTTTCCCTTTCCCACCCGCCTATCTTCTGTATACGCACTACGTGTATAGGCATTGCCAGACCGCGAGTCTGCGCTCTCCCCGCTCCCCCCCCCCTCCTCCGCGCTTTTCTTCTTTAGCTTTCAAAGGCTATTCGCGAGTTCGATCTGTGTGGAAGCTTCGCGCGTATCGCATAAGAAACACGGGAGGTTCATTTCCCTCCTTTGTTCCGCTTCTCCCCCCCCCCCCCCCCCCTATGCTCAAGTCGTGAGCTAGCGCCTTGCAACTTCCCGCGTCTGGCGCTTTCGACGCCGGCCCAGCCGCGCGTCCCCGCACGTCAAGCAAAGCGATGCGGTCGGCGCTGCGAGCGAGTGCATATAAGCTCTCGCAGTTGATACGGCATGCCGCGGACGCGCACCTTGAAATTCAGAGACGTGATCCGCGGAAGAAGCGGGTACGTGTTTGCGTGCAGACGCAGTGTAAGTGGAGGCGGTGGAGGAAACAGGAAACACGGAGAAAGCGTATAGGACGCGCATCACACCGCGGAGGCTGCAGGCGCTTAGTACGCTATAGTATATATGGCTTTACACGCGAGATGAAAAGCGCTTGCACCACTCCTGCAGCGACGGCTCGCTCCTCCGCGCGCCGAGCTGCGCTCCGGTATGTACGGTCGGAGTGCGAAGCTCGCAGCCGCTGACAAAGAGCCCCCTGAATAAATCATGAACGATCGCTCTGCTGCCGCCGCGTATTATCATTCTTTCCAGCTTCTCTCAAATACCGGCTCTGCAGAGCGAGCGCGCGAGCGAACGCTTTCCGGGCGCAAACCGCGCGAGCTGGACATATCCATCACGCCTAATTCGCTTTGATCGCGCGTCCCTTTTTCGTGTCCTTCTTCGTCGTCATCTTCTATACTTGCTCTTGGAAGCAGTTTCAGGTACACCTCTGTCGGGCGATGCACTCTCTTTTCGACTGACAAATTTGAGACGCGTTTCGCTCCACATACGCGAAAAGCGCGCACTGCGCGATTGCCTCCTGACGGACGTATACCAAACCGCGACCGAGCATGCCTTGGCAATATAGGTATATGTGAGGGGAGCCTGATGCGAAATTTATGCACGGGCGTGCTTGGCTGCTCGAGAATGATGGCCCCTTCGCGCCAGTTAACGTTCCAACCAGGCACCGTTAGTCACCACGCGAGAACGGTGCTTCTGAAAGCGACTGCCTTCGACGACATCGAAAGCAAGCGACATGTTATACCAAGGCTGCGATGATCTGTCAATTACAGATACTTCGTTAAGCCTTTACACTGTATACTATACTGCGTGCCACATCTGCTGTGAGTATATAAGAATCTATCAAAAAGAAACAAAGTAACGCAGTCCAACGACGCTTCAGCCACACTCGACAGCTCAACTATACGACGTGTCACCGGGGCCTGTCGGACACGAGGAATTGGGAGGCATTCATCTTTATTTTTTTATTACTTTGTCCATAAGATGATGAGGTTGCTCAGACCACTCGTTCGTAGATATGAAGGCACCTAAGCAATTAGTATGATTTGTAGATGTGAGAGCATTACTTGTCTCCGAGTGTGTTGCATGTCGCTAAGTTTAGTTTTGCGGCGAATTTTTGCAGAGTCTAGCTTAGATTCCCAAGATTCCCATCGCAGATCGTCGTGCTCGCTGCGCAGCCACTCGCTTCAACTTTCGCGTTGTCGGGGGCTTGGGTGGTGGACGTTGTTTCGCTGCAGCAGCTCGCTTCGCACGTTTCGCATGTTTCGCTGTGTTGCGATGGTCTCGTACTTCGTCGGCAGCGAACTGGTGCTTCCGGTCCCGCTTTGCTCTGTCGCCTGATGATGTACACGCGAGTGATTCAAACTCGGACGATGAAGACTCCACAGTGCCGACAGTGGCGCCACTTCTATCATGCACCATCGGGTGAATGACCCGCCAGGCAGAGCCCAGCGACGTGCACAGCCTCGAAGATATTCAACCCTGTCGCCTGCTGCAACGGTGGCGTAATGCAACGGTGGCGCAATGCAACGGTCGCGCAGCGGTTAGCATGTTCGGCTACGGAGTGGTATCAGGGACGGCGAGGCAGAAAATCTAATCCTCACTGTGGCCATTTGTCTTTCTTTCTTTTTTTTGGTTAGGTGAAGATCACGTACGTAATTTGTGGGCCGTTTTTCTGCCACGGCTTTCTGACGATGGCGAGTTCACACAATGAGCCAAGTATAAGGCTTAAATTTCGTATTAAAAACCCACAAATGTCATTTTTCATATTCAATGCACTTGAGAGTGAGCGTCGGGAGGACGCAAGAGCGAAATCTCACAAAGCACTGAAGCGAAGAAAAAGGCGAACACTTGGTGCCGCAAAGGCTTCCTTCGCAGACTGTGGCAAGTCTATCCGCCATGTAAGCAAGCGCAGCTCTATTTGATATATGTGAATGGTGAACGACCATAGCATCAGGCACGGGTCCAAATTACACAGAGGTGTCATTTGTACTTCTCTATACAGAGGGAACAGGGGCGGTGCCTGAAACAGCCAATGCTGCAGTCAAGCGCGCGATCCACGCTCCTCGGCCGCACCTTATACAGACAACGTACACGTTTACCCTGTTTTCAAATGCACGCGTGCGTATGCCCATCGGGAACGGACCACGTCTGACTTATCTGACTTACCGAGGCGGTTATTTGGCGAGACAAAGGTACCGCAGCGTATACTTGCACTGATTAAAGGGCCCTCATCTATACCGTGACAGGTACATGCGCTGCAGGAGCGCGCAATAAAAGCTACGACCGATCCCTTCGGAGGGCGAAACGGACAGGAAAGAGAATGGGTACATTAAAATGGGGAAAAAAATAAATCGAGAATGATACATTCCGTCCGTCGGCGATGCGGAAAAGGCGCCCAGCACGCCCAGTCAGCGCGACTCCGATGCGGATGGCGCGGTTCCGAGAAATTATAATTCGATTTAGTTCCAGACGACTGGGGAGCACGTTACATCTCGCGAACGACCAGCGTTGCAGGAGCTGACACGTCGTCCCCACTCCCCGCTCGCGCCCTCCCTCACCGCCCCCCCCCCCCGCCCCCACTACCACCCACGTCTTCCTTCTTTGGAGTCGATGTGAGCGTGCGATTCCATTGCGAGGGCGCAGATCGTTGTAATGGTGGTGAGAACAATGCAACACTGGAGCGGCGGTCTGAACACGCGCCGGCTTATCCGAAGTGCTGGCCGCGCCTGGAACGCGAGCCGATATTTCTTACGTAACGGCGTAGCGAGGGCGTCGAAAGACGCCACCGCGCTGTGGGTGGCACTCTCGGTTGAGGTGGAAGTGTCGGTTTCCGGGCAGCTTCGGTTTTACGTCAGAGTTGACCGTTTCCGCTTCTCGGAACTAGCCTGTTATCAGACAACCAGGTCCTATCACATTCACTCTTATTCCCTTTAGAAAAAGCTGCAAAAATTGATATCTACACTCCGCTGCCTTTGCGGTTTCTGTTGCGATATGTTCAGCCTTACAACGTTTATGCCTTTTTGGCAAGCGTGCGACACCAAAATTTTCTCTGACACCACTACCGTGTCAAGCACTGCCTCTCCGTTGCAATCTTATAGCGTACATCCCTGCGCTGTCAAGGCGTGGCTGAACTGTTCATCAAAAAAAAAAAAAAAGAGGAAAAAAGAAGAAACAAAGAAAGCGAGAGATCTGGCTGGTCTTCAGTTCCGGGGCAGAGATGGCGGGGAAACTGGAAGTTAACGCGCTGGGCGAGGGGTTGAACGGAAGGACTCGTTTGTAGCTCGTTTCCAAATAGGCCGTAGGTGGCAGGTCTGCCAGCTGTTTCCGCAGGGCACACGCCGTATACTCGCCGCGCCGCGTAGTTACATCTCCGCGGCGCCCGCATTCAATCCATTTCGTACGAACGCGCCACCTCGTGCGAAGGGAGGACGAAGTGTGCTACAGGGCAGCGTCGAACCGCCCAGACCGGAGCAGACAGATACGCAAAGGCGCCAGAGACGTGAAGCCCCGAAATGAGATGTGCGATACGGCAGGAGAGGGCGCTGAGAGAGAGGGAGAGAGAGAGAGCGGTGGGTCAAACAAATGAGTCCAAATGGCTGCCGGGTACACGTGGCGGAGCGCAATTACGTAAGTGCCGCGTGCTAGCGCCAGTTCGCGGGATTGTTTCAGAGGCGAGGTATTCTATCGCTCCCTCCTCGCAGATGAACACTGTTTTGAAACGCATTACAGTGGCACTGCGAGGCCGGGTGATGTCGTTTTGAAGGCGGCACTGGCGAAAATCGGCCGCGAAGACCAGTTTGCAATACGGCTCTGTAGGAAAGTGGAGGCGATAAATATAGCCCCTAATGACTACCTTGAACGTTAGGGCAAAATAAAAAAAAAAGGAAGTGCGTTTATCGCGTTCACATGCGTTCAAGGCGGTTTTTTAGCAATGAAGTCTAAGTTTCTGGAAGACGTTCTCAGCAAAGTATGATGATCAACCGTGGTTGAACAAGGAAAGCCTAATTCTGGCGCCATCGTTCCGACGGGGAGACTTGTCTCCGTCGGCCACGACCAAGACAAGTTCTCTAGCCGAAGCGTTGGCTCCAGCCCTGTGTTCAACCACTGCTCCTATAATCCTGTCACCCTGTATCTCTGTATCTTTTTTACATCAACATCGTACTTCGCTGCACCGTTAAGAGGAAGCTTTAGCTCGGGCCCAACCCCAACGTGGCCTATTCAAATACATGTAAAACGCAGAAACGCTTTTCTGAGATAACCCCTGCATCAATTTTAATGAAGTTTGTTACATTTGAGAGAGAAAGTTAAATTCTAGTGACTTTCGGTAGCGGAATCTTGAGTTAGGTCCTGAATATTGGCATACAAATTTCCGAAAATTCGGAATTGTGAAAAAGATAGAATAGAAGCATGAAGTTGAAAAATTAATTGCTCTCCATCAAAAACAGATATCGCGCTTCTGTAAACGGCATACATTAGCTCATTCAAAACGGACAAATTCGGTGAGTCAATTTATACCTTACGTGAATTCGCTACGTTGTGTACAGTGGTTCTCCAAAAGCTGTATTTTCATATCACTAAATTATTTTAAATTTACGTGTAATATATCAATTTCGTCCGTTTTAGATGTACTATTAGATGCAATTGACAGAACTGTGATATCGTTTTTCATTTCTGAGTTACAGAGTGGTAACTTGATAACTTCGTTTTCTGGAAATGTACGATTTCCGCCAATTTTTAATAAAGAATTGACAATTAAAATGAAAAACTAAAAACAAAAGTCACTAGATTTTAAGTTTTTCTTTTAAATGCAACAAACCTCGTCAAATTTGGCGCAGTGGTTGCCGATAAAACTGAACTTTCCTTTTACATGTATCTAGATAGAAGCACCCGAGCCAAAGCTTACTCATAACACACCCTCAATATACCGCCATGACTCTACCCGAACTCACGTTTTGCCCGTCATGCAGTTGGCTCCTGTATTTTATTATTTTGTTTTTCGATAGCTCCTCTGACTGAGTACCATTAAGTGCTAAATTTATTTATTTAGGGAGACATACGAAATTAGGTTAGGCATAGCAAACCTGACAGCTGCGATTCAGACGTCCTCCTCAAGCATTGGAAAAAGGACGAAAAATAAAAGCGTGCTCTAGAAATGCAACAATGTAGGGGTTGGATATTGAATACCAGTTAGACGGCAGAACGCGAACTTACATGGCAAGACTCGTTGCAGTATTATGCTTTTTGATTTTCGATAACTGTAATAAATGATGTCGTGGTTTCGCTTCATAAGTTTATCTTGTTGCTTAAGGTATTAACGTTATGTAGACCAGCGTTTATCGACTATTTTAGTCAGGGTTCACAGAAATTAGCAGAAAGAGTGAAAAAGAAAAGAAAGTAACAAAAGCAGGTAAGTAAACGATAGGTATCTTATAGTAAGCAAAATTGTAACCTAACAGTATACCGGGTGTCAGCGAACCCTTTCAAAATTTTTAAGTTTGCTTGTAGCAGATAGCACAAGTCTAGTTCATGAGCTGGTCTACTCGAAGAGGCAGACATTATTTGCAAAAATAATTGAAACGCATAAGCGACTAATAAACAAAAATTCACTAATTGCGTTTTAAACTAATTACCTTGTGGGCCGTATTGCAATTTACAAATTCTAGCCGCGGAGTTCACAAGGCTGATTCACTTGGAACCAATTCCCGGGATGGCACCAGTTTCGAGATATCAATTGCCAAACTTTGCGGAGAAATGCATTGGCGTTTCAGTTACTTGTGCGCTTGAATGCATAAAACGACGTTTTGTTAATAAAGTAACTGGAACGCTAATTCATTTATCCGCAAAGTTCGGGAATTGACATCTCGAAACTGGTGCCACCCTCAGAATTGGTTCCAAGTGAATCAGCTTTGCGAACATCACGGCTAGAATTTGTAAATTGCAATACGGGTCATAAGGTAATTAAAGTAAATTAGGGAATGTTTTGGTAATTAGTCCATTAGGCATTTAAATTTTTCATGCATGTCCGCCGCTTCGAACAGGCCACCTCACGAACAAGAATTGTGCTATCTGCCACAAGCAACCTTTAACAATTTTTGAAATTGTTCGCAGAAACACCCTGTATTTGACGCAATAGTTCCTCGGAAACCCGCAAGGTGGAGAGAAGTAATTAATAAAGGGAAAATGAGACATCCACCCGAACGTAGCTAAGTGATACAAAGGAAACCCATACGGGTTGCTCGAAAGAAAATCTTCGCAGTAGAAGAAAAATTCGTCCTGGTCCGTTCTTGAAGAAAAATGTGTCCTTCTGAGTGGTTGATAAATTTGAATTCGCCTAACAACTGCTAGCCGCCTGGTTAGCTTAGATGGCAGAGCGGCTTCCCCGGAAAGGCGGTGGTACCGGGTTGGAGTCCCGGACCATGACGAATTTTTCTTCAACTGCAAACATTTTCTTTCAAGAAACCCTAATGGGTTTTCTTTGTGGCACTTAGCTACGCTTGGGAATTTGTCTCATTTTCCATTTATTAAACACCCTGTTATGTACGAAGGGGTTTCTTCACTTAAGTTAGTAAGCCCTTTATTATAGTCATAAAGAAGACGAGGTTGAACATGCCGTGAACACAGCCTACCTTATTTTTTTTCCGACGTCAGGAATTTAGGCTTCTGTACAAAGATAAAGATACAGTAACACCTAAACGAAACAGATAAACAAACAGAGCTGCCACACGCGCCCGCTCGTCGATGCACCCTCACTTCCGCCGCATGCGCAGCTCGCGCTCTCGGCTAACTAGGTTTCTCGACGTCTGGTCAAACAAGGGCGGTCTGGCTATGTTTACCCAGGAGACTGAGCCAGAAGTGGCACGCTCAATTTCACGAAAACTAAATGTGTAAAACAGGACCAAGGATAACAGCTTGGACATCTGAGACACATAGAATAAGAAAAAGGAAAGAAAGCTTACAGGCTGCACATTGAAACAATGAGGTCGGACGACGGAGCATGACGCGACAGTGTTACACCCAGCCTGTGTACTCAGACAGTAAACAAAAAAAAAATACGAAGAAAAGAACAGGTAAAGGGGGTTGAAAAGAAGAAAGAAAGACTAAGTGGGTTTAGAAACTGTGGCACCAAGTCACTGGAAAGTGAGACGAAGACAAAAAGGAACACAGGCCGAGCAAACAGCGACGACGATACGCTTCCTTGCGGCTCCCGGCTGAAAGTAAAAGGCGACGTCCTCGGAGTTGCCTGTGCGTACGTGCGCCTCCGTGCAGCCGCACAGCGGGCGGAGGGAGACGCGCGAGGTCAACTCGGTAACGTTGTGTAAGCAGCGGCAGCGGCGGACGAGTCCTCGCGTACTCTCAAAAGCCGAGCGCGCACCGCTTCGCGCGTAGGGTCATCCCGCTCGCTCTCTCCCTCGCTCTCACACCTTCCGGGGTCGGCGCGGAGTGCAGAAACAAGGTCAGGACAGCCGACTCGGGTAGCGCGAAGGAAGAGAAAGAAACGAGCGGATACCAGAACAAAGGTCGTGCGCAAACACGACGCGCTGGTCGGTGCGTTGGCGGTAGCGGCTCACGGAGGCGTCGGCGGCAGCTGCGGAGCCAGCGCTGCCAGCGCTGCCAGCGCGCTCGGAAGGAACGTGTCCGCCAAGCTGACTTCACAGTAGCGGCAGGGGCAACGGAAGGCAGTGTGAAGAGAAAGAGGCCTTTGATCCTCGCCGCTGTCATGTGATCTGCCTCGGAAAGAGGGCGAAAGTGTCTGCAAAAGAACAAGGCAAAAGAAAGAAAGAAAGAAAGAAAGAAAGAAAGAAAGAAAGAAAGAAAGAAAGAAAGAAAGAAAGAAAACTGCCACCATGGTACGAGTAGGTGTACTGGTCGGCAGCTGCTGAGAGGCAAGCGAGAGTGGCCGTAGCGCGTGGAGACGAGATTTCGTCCTCTGCGCGAGCGCGTACTTGCGAACCGCGTTGCGGTAATTTCGTAATGAGGGCGACGGCTCTTGCGCCGCGAAGCGCGCGCACGGCACCAAAAGAAAACCCTGCGCGCGCGTGTTCAGCGCTTTGTCGCTAATCAGCGAGCCGTCCCGCAAGCTCGAAGCTGTCGAGCCTGTTTGTCTCGGTTCTGGTCAGTTAGTTCTCTCCTCGCACAGCACCTTCGTCTGTCGCTTTGTCTCTCTCTCTGTCCTTCTTTTTTTTTTTTGTTCTTGTTCTTGTTTTCGCACCATTACGTCGCGCGTTCCACACCTCTTTCCTGGATCACTACTCGAGACTCGCGCCGAATTACGCGCCCGCGAGTCCGAGAATAGTATACGCTCCCCGGTTCTGACGTTCTCGCTGCCGGGGCTCTTTCCCGTGGGAGACAAAAGACGCGTGTCCTCTGCAGCCGCCGCTGCTCCTACTCTACTGAAGAGACGCATCGTGGCATGCCTGCTAGTCCCTTCATTCTTTTTCTTCTTCCTACACCTCCCCCCTTCGTCTCTGCGTTCGCTCATCGCGGGAAATATGCCTCCTTTGTTTTCTCGGAGACGACACACAGCCCGCGCGCGTGCTCGTCGATTGGGGTCATTAAGAGCTCCGCATTGACCCGGTGAGCCCGTGAGGATCCCCTATTCTGGTTTCTCGTTGACGAGGAAACGACGACGAGCGGCGCGTCAGATCAATCATCCAGAGCGAGCCTTCCAGACAGCCACGTTTCGCGCTATCCCATACCAGCACGCCGTCGTTAGCAGCCGACGCGCGTTCCCGCGCCGTCAAGCAATGCACGGTCCGTGTTTTCACAGAGCCTTCGAAGTGTGCCATTTACAGCGGGAGCGCCGCGTCACAAGCGTCGCAGCCGGAGAATGTGACTGTATATCACGCCAATTCGGTGCAAAGCCACAGAGACGCGAGAATGTCCTTACATGCCCCTTAGTAGCGAAGGTATTCCGTGTTTTGTCGAATATTGAAACTGCGTGATATCGGCATGGGGACGACAGACAGACTAAAAATGAGTTGCAGTCGTCGCCTCCGCTGATTATGAAAGATGGAAAACAGTAGAGAGAGCGCAAATAGAGGTCGTGTCCACGGCACGAGGTTGTTTTGACATAGTACTTGTACAACCACGTTCTACTGCAAGCCCCACCTTACATGGCGCAACAACCAGCTGAAGAAATGTCCGCTTCCTTTCTGCGGTTCGAGGCGTCAGTACACTTTCAGCGAAGTTCGCCGTCCGTTCAAAGCGACAGAATTAATACTGTTTGTCGAGAATAATCATGGTTATCCTAGTGAACAAAGCATCTTAATATCTTGTTTCGAGATGCGCAATCCTTGCGCTTTCCAAGCTCCGTGTGCCTTACCTCAGCGCCGCCTTTCAATGCCTTCTCTGTATTTACGTATATTGGCCGCCGACTGACTTTCGTCCATAATTTATAACGCTTAATTTGTTTTCAATATGTCTGAGGCTCGTCTACATGCTTCTGAAAACGTAGACTAGCCACCGCACTGCCTTTCACAAGCTCGTTTCATCCGCACTGTGTTTCATACGTTGAACCTGTCACATGGGCTACGAGACATTGTAGCTGTAATTAACGCATATACGACGTGACATATGCACTGGACGCTACGTCACAATGCATTAGATCCTCTCGGCATATATGGAGTTAGGTATATCCAAATAGGAAATGATGACGATGACTGAAGCATGTTTTTCCACACAAAGCTTGTTATTGCGGAGAAGCCAGCTTTCACGGACGCTATTTAGCGAAGTATGAGCAAGCCTTCGTTCGTGCGCGGACAGAAATTTGGCTCGTTGCAGATATACGGCGCCGGCGAGGTGCTGCCTGTAGACATCAGTTGCTTCAAATATGCAGCACTGAATTTTGAAACGTGCATCTAAGTATAGACAGAGTCTCCCCCTCTTAAGACGAAAGACCTAATCAGTACGTAAGTCCTCATAACTACAGCATTTCTTCTCTTTCATCGGGTGAATGTGCGTTGAAGGACGCTCAATATGTTGACATCTATTAACGAAAGATTTAGCCTGCTGGCATTCACGCGAAATATCAGTTGCTATTGGATGCTAACGAATACTAATGAAGTATTTTCCATAAAAGTGGAAGAACGTGTGTCCATTCGTGGCTTTATTGGGCAACAACATTACCATCGCTCGTGCTTATCACTCTTCTATGATTCCCTCAGTGTTGGCCATTCGCCTCAGAGGTGCAGTACAAGGAGTGATTTTTTTTTGATGCGCTCGGCTAACTAGACCGTCTAATCAGAAAGTTTCAAGTGGACGCGGGCGGCTTGGGGGACAAGAACAGAACCGCGCCTTGTGCGGCCGCAAAGGAGTGCTCAAGACACGCGGAAGATTAAGCGGCTGGCCAGGGCCAGCGATAACCCTCACCCTGCTGCACCGACCGCGAGAACCGGTGCACGGCCCCGGCCGCCGCTACACATTACAGACAGAAACGAAGCGGAAAGAGCCCGCTGCAACATATTGGGGCCCATTAATCTCGCGGCTGCGGCCCTCGCCCGGCTTGTCCGGACGCGCGACTGCGTGCAGCCACGTCAGGCCTAGTCAAGTCAAGCAACCAAACGGCTCTTTTCTCAACACGCTCGCGTCGCAGCAGCATCCTTGGCGTTCTCGTTAAACACGGAGTTTGCGGCTGGCACCATATAGAGGCCGCACGAACAGACCGCGGTACACGAGCGGGACTGCCGCGCAGGGTTTCCGCTTGGACATATTTAGCCGCAGGAAACTGGGGCAAAGGGGGCACCCCGTTGCTGACCTTGAATGAAGGATGTTACTTTAGCAGCAGGATGTACGAGGCCGAATCAGTGGTCGAGCTGGAGTATATATATATAGGGTCTGCTGAACATCACTTTTGCCCTCCTTCCCTCACCTCCCTTCGCTTGTTGTCTAGTCATGCTACCAGAGTAGAATGGCGTTATTATACTATACAAAAACACTGCCTTAGACGTTTTCTGCTCTAAATAACAATAGGTGCACCTTCGCCTCGCTCTTTCATTTGTGTATTGAGTTTTGCAAAAACGATCAGTACAATAGTACTCTTCCCGCTGTCTTCGAACGTTACTCCTACGATCCCCTCCGGTTCCTCCAGCACTATTCAAAGCAGCCGTCAGCTTCGACACTGGGAACATAGTCCTGACTTAGTTTTGTGCAGCGCGCAGTTAGAAGATGCGCCGTGACAGCAATACGCGAATATGTGCTATATACATGTAATTAAGCATGTAGCCTACCTACTTCCTTTCATCGCAAGACTCGGAACTCTTGCTGAATCAGATTTTGCTCTTTCAGTTCTCTTTACAGTCATGGTAGAACGAACGCACCATATCAGCACATGCTTATCGGCGTGGCGATAAAAAAAATTACTTTTTTATTCTCGAACTATTCAAGAGCGTACAACTTTGGAGAGTCATCCGTAAACTTGGCGTCGCGCGGTTGTTCACCATACGTAGTTTTCTTGCGGGCGCACCGGCAAAACCGGTGCGGGCGCTGCCAGAGGTATGCACCAGCCAGCGGCGCACACCTCTCAGCTTGTCTTGTTTTTCTGCGTCGTCTCAATCTCTGGCGGGAACCTGGAAACTCACGAAGCACAGCGTGGTCCAACAAGACAAGAGCTCCTCAATTCGTTCCTTGCTTTCGCGTTCCTCCTGGACGCACACGCCGTGCGATTGGATTTTGAATGGATCTCGAGACGCCTTATGGCGGAGACGTGGCGGCGATCGAAACGGCCAAGGAAACGAGTGAAGTGTGCGAACGAGACTGAAAAAAAAAATCCATTCGAATCGCGCGCAGCAGAAATGAAAGATAGAAAGCAGGTATATACGTAATTTTAAAAAGAACTCGCTTCTTCGTGTACATGCCACGACGCTCACGCGATTTTTATCGATTCCATTCCTTGTTCTTTACCGTTCTCCTCGGACTGTTATGGTTGTGTGCTCAGCGCAATCGACCTCGTCGTATACAGCATCGATCAAACGTTCGCTCCAACCGTTGATTACGGCTTCGTTTTCTTTTACTTTCTTTGCTTGCTTACTGAGTTTACGCTTCACTCATTTCACGGTGAACTCGAAAAGCTCGCGCTGGGACGCGCTGCCGCCTGGGGCTTCTCAGAAAAGGGAAAAAAATCGATGCAACTTATCGGCTCTGCGAAGGTGAGAGGCAGAGGAAACAGACGTGCATACAGAAGCTAGAAAGCAGTGGTGACTTTCTTTCTTTTTCTGCTTGTTTTTTTTTCTTTCTGTCTCGAGCCGTTGCGCGAAGAGAGAAATTCCGCGAACTGCTCTCACCTATAGGCACAGCTGGCTGGTTGCAGATTACTTCCCCACGCGGGAATTGTATAGATCGCACGGCGGAAAACAATAGGTTATGCGCTGCCGAGAGTCTCGATCAATGAGAGTCGATTTGCAGGGAGATTCCGCCGCAGGGCCGGGCGCACTTTGTGTAAAGACTGACGTGACGAGCAAGAGTCTCTGTCTCCAGAGAATCGAGCTACAGGCGCAGTGCAGGCAACAAAGACACGCTAACCTAAGTCAAAGGAAGCCTTAGGAACTATTGGGCAGCTAAACAAGAGTAAGGGCAAGGCTACAGCTTCTTCTCAATGTTTGTCTCAATGAACGTAAGTATAAGAAAAGAAAACTGTGTCGAGAGGCCCCTGAGCTCCCTTCTTTACTCAATTGTTTATCTCACACTCTCTTTGAATGTCAAGGGAGAGACCGTTTCATAATAGCTGGAGAAGGGCTCAGATCTCCTTGGCAAAGGCACGTCAGTAGTACAAGATGTGAGAATTCTTTAACCTACCAGGAAAAAAAAATAGCACGACAGAGATGCTATAAATGAGTGTACGGCACAACGTTTCTAACATAAATTTTCCTTGCACGATATTCACTGTCGAATGACTTGCAATTTACGATATACTTATGCGAATTAATTCTGTAGAAGAAACGGCATTGTTGCAGAACGCATCTTCGATTCTCTAGAAGCTCGCTGCGAGATAGAATATTCTAGAAACAAACACACAAACAAACAAACAAAAAAAGAAAAGCTTGTTTCACGATTCGGCTTGCGTTTCAACGGGAAGCCTGAATGAGACGCAATCGACTCGTCGCCTTTCCCTTCTGCGAGAGGGATGCGGCAGTGATGGCAGCTTACACCGAAAACCTCTTGTGAGTTACGGTGATCGCGCCGTATAGAAGCGCTGACAAATCCGCTCTCATCCGCTTGTCACGCGCTTCAGAGAGCTGTATAAGGGCAGAGATATATCGAATTAGCGGGACAGCGAACGACGACCCATTGTTGCCCGCCGACGTTTGTGACGTATTATGCCTCTAATGGCACTCACGGGGACGTCAGGGAAACACGGCAAAGAACAACGGAAAGGAGAGAGAGAGAGAGAGCCGAGCCTTGTATACACGTCACAATAGAATTCAGGACAGTACGAAAGAACAAAGAAGTAACCGGGGAATGACGGAAAGCAACGGCAGAGGCAGGAACCGGCGGGGTAGTGAAGAAAAGGAAAGGAGAAGGAAGAGAGGGTGGTTGGGGGAAGGGTGAAAGAAGCGCTAGATGGACGGACTGCGCGGAGCAGACGAGGACACCACCTCCGGGCCGCTGCTGGAGCAGGAGCGGGAGATTTGTTGCCGTGCGAATGCCCCGGCACATTATTGATCCAATTTGGAGGAACACACTGAACGACGACAGGGCCGTTCGATCACGCGCTTGCGTTCGGCCCGACCGTCCGGCCGGCAGCGCGCCGCCTCGGTCGGCCGGTCGGAGTCGGGGGTGAAAGGCCACTGGAACTGCGGCGGGCGTTCCTCTTCCGCTCCCCGCCTCACGCCCCCAATTTTACAGCCCCCTGTTCGCTTCAACCCCCTACTTCCCACCTCCCTTTTACTGCACACAGGCGTTCCATCGCTACTACGAGAGATATGTGCCTACCACACGCCGCACTCGACTAACTGACGCCTTCCTTTCCACCAGGCCGCAAGACTGGCTGGTACATAGACGAGCCCACTGATCTCGCAACCGCCGATCCTCTCCTAGCGGGAGGGTATACAATTTCGTCGCGAAGCCCGCATCGTTTTCTATGCAGCCACTTGGCGCATGCGACGAGCTCTCTCGCTGGCACGTATTAGACATGCTTCGTCCTGCGCTTATAACGCGCTACTTGTCGGATTCCATATTCAAGTGCGATGTAACCAGGAGGCTCGCACATCCTTCCTTTCTTTTTTTTTCGAGCCATATTTCACATTAGACTGTCGTCTTACTGCACCATCTAGTACAATTGTAGGTGTGTAGAAATACGTTTTTATTCAGTCTCAAAGAAACAACGTGTGATTTATACTACGCTTCTCGTAATCTTCGTGACTCACTGCCTTACTTCTGTCGTTCATTGCATCGCCCCAGTAAAATTTCTCGATTACTCCAGAGTTTTATAGTATAATTGTCTAGTTTATTTGAACCTGCGCTGTGCAAATCGTAAATCATGTTTAAACGTGGCGTTCGAGACGCCCCTTCGCTGACACCAAGCTGGAGCTCACTGTTGGAACACTCAATTAGTGCGGTACAGGTGTCCTCACTCCAGAGACAGTCACGGCGTTTCATGGACTCTCACCTTCTTCTGCTACATTTCTTTCCGCCTCCTAACAAGAATCTCTCAAAACTCGGTTCTAAAGTAAAAATGTACGGCGAAAAGCTCTGCTGACGGCTGGCTCCCTGCTGGCTTTATATTCTGAATTTGCGTGCGTTTTGTAAGCCCGCTGCATATACAAGGTAAATGTTGCAGATCTCGACGTACAGTACAAGGAACACATTGTTTACCTTAAATGCTGCCAGAGTTTCACATTTCCATATGTAAAAAGCCACCTACTTTCTATACTCCGCTGTACAACGCAAGCTCGTATCGCACGCCTTTTTTCCGAATTGCACAACCTGTGCCGTTTTCGACATCGTGCACGATAGTTCTGTTGGTATAGTCATCTATACTAGCACTGGTAAAAATAACTCGCAAATTAACAAAGCCTGAAGAGAAACGACGAAAGCATTGGGCAAGTGTCGCGCGTATATAATTGTGCGCGTAGCCCCACCAACTATATACGTTCATAGAAAAAAAAAAAAAATTCGCTTCGCAACGCTTTATTCAAACCGGAGCCTCCGATTATTCGATGCGAACAAGGCCATTCTGGTCTTGCGCTTCAATTCATTCTTGCGCAACAGTAAGTTGAGCTAAATGAAACCTGCTGTGACCTAAAACAAACGTCGAGAGAGAGAGAGAGAGAGAGAGAGAGAGAGAGAGAGAGAGAGAGAGAGAGAGAGAGAGCCCGTGCGTAAAGGGACGCTTGCGCCGGCGCGGGCCTGTATGACAACGTCGTATTACGGTGACAAATTCCTTTGCTTTTCACGTGTACGGCGGGCGCGCTGTCATTCCACTGCCTCAGCGCTCCCTTCCCCCCCAGCCTTCTTTCGGCAGCCAGCGCACACACTTCCCGTGGGCGTCTTGCGGAGCTCGCGGACCGATCTATTGCATAACCGGCGATGCAGGCGACCGGATCGATGGCCTCGAATGCCGACGCGAATGGCCATCGCTCTTGCGAGCCAATCCCTGCTGCTGTGTGCAGGGCACGGCGCCAACATTGCTTTCGTTGTGTGTAGTTTTCCTCTTGTTTTCTTTTTCTTCTTCTTCTTCGTAGTCCCGCGAAACGCACGGATTACGCGACCGCTCATTGTGGCGTGCTTATGCCCGATTTCTGCCCCGCTAACAAACCTACGCGGAGAATTAATCGAACATTCTTCATCACGTATCGGCGGTATGCAACGAACTGACGTTAACTTGGCGCTTCGCCTGCTGAATAATGGCGCGTTGAAACGGGCGACGATGCAGGGAGCGAGAATGCTTTACCTTACCTGCTTGTCGCAGGTAGCAATCTTGATTCCTCCTTCACGTTTTGTGCGATGCCGGCGTCTGCGCAACGAAGAGGCAATGAAAACGGATCATGCGTTCTATGTATGTTCCAGGGGCGAGGCGAGGCGGGGGAGGGGGGGGCGTCGCCTCGATCCTATGTATATACCTGTATATAGGCTTCCCTGTCTTTCCGTCTATTCCTGCTTGTATTTCAGGATTTCAGGCTGCCCGAAGACGACGAAGTGTCTTCTTGGCAGAACACTTGTTTCTGTGCTCTGTGAATTTTTGGTAAAATCTCCGGCTTTCGAGGTGCCTCGCCTCCCCGTCTTGCAGCCATGGACGCGGAGCATGCTAGAGGCCCGCCTGGCCAGACGTCATCACAGCCGTCAACCGCAAGGAAGCGAGTTGGCTCCCCCAGTGACACCGAAGACACCGAGCTGTACTCCATGTCGGACGACTTATCCGACGACGGCTTCATACCCGTCCGGAGTAAGAGGGCGAGAAGAAAAATCGTCAACACAGCGCCGTCAACTCCTGCGAGCACAACGACTATGAAGTCAAGGCCTGCGCGCTGGCCACACGTCATCATTTATATGCCGGAAGAGCCATCAAGCAACCTACGATTGCTGAACAGGCAAGCCCTATCCATTTTTCTGGAACGTGCGGTGCCGGATCAAATTAAAGATATAAGAATAAATCCACGCAAGAATATACTCGCCATAGACGTGTACAACGCGAGTGCGCTTGGACAACTTCAAGCGCTCACGGAGCTAGGCGGAATCAAAATGCGCCCCTTTATCCCGATCGACGACACATCCATAGCCGGTGTGATTTACGACATCGACATAGCCATTCCTAATGATGACTTACCTAGCCTCATCAAGCCGGCATACGAAGGCACGATCATTACGCAAGTGCGCCGCCTTGGGAATACGCGCTGCGTAAAATTAATATTCAAGGGGGATTGTATCCCATCCCACGTTAAAGTCGGACATTTTCGACATCCGGTCCGACCATTCATCCAGAAGCCGCTTCAATGTCATCAGTGTTTCCGGCTAGGACACGTCAAGGGCGTGTGTCCCAACTCGCCACTGTGTCCCCGTTGCGCTGAACCTCATGCAGAACAGACCTGCGGTGCCACGGTCCTGAAGTGTGCTAACTGTAGCGGCCCTCACGCGGCCTCGTCGAAAGACTGTCCCCGCATCAAGAGGGAACGCGCGGTTCTCAAGCAAATGGCCAGAGACAATTCGGCCCACAGGGAGGCAGCCAAAGTAGTCCGGCGTCGGCGTCGACGTCGGCACCATCGTACGTCTTCGAAGTAGACGCATGCGCGAAGTGACAGTACCCACTCCTCTGCGGTGCCAGTTAGCCGCGCCGCGAAAGGGCCCACCACTTCCACGAAGGAAGCAGAAAAGACTCTATCTTTAGAGGAATGGCCTACGCTACCGAGCCGCTCCCTTGCGAAAGAACCTCAGAAGGTCGGGGCCCCACCTGATCCTTCTCCGGCCATGGATGCTTCACCTAAAACAGACCGTCAAGTCATCTCGGTGCTACGTTCTCTCATGGAGGCCATTCGAGCGCTTTTAGTGGACTTGAGGACACCATCTGCTCGAAGCGCACTTAAAGTGTTGGACGCCTTAAGCCCAGTGCTTGCATCCCTCAACTAGAAAGATGGCAACTCCTACCCCATCCTTCCGGAAAGAAGTCAAAGCAGCGTCCGTCATCCAGTGGAACGCCAGAGGGCTAAAATCACGAATTTCAGATTTTCGTCAGTTTGTCTACACCAATGGGTTTCCACTCATCGTCATTTGTGAGCCCAACTTGTCGAAACCAATAAGACTGTCAGGATACGAGTCTATCATCTCATCAACAAACGGTGCATGCAGCAAAATCGTCGTTTTTGTTCGTCGTGAACTCACCTATGTTTTGCAACCAGTTGCGCCCCACGACGACAATCAATATATATGCATCACAGTTAAAAAGAACAAACTCTTGTTTACTCTCATAGGCGTGTATATATCGCCTTCCAGCAATTTCGATACCAAAAGATTTGCGGATATCTTGAGTGTTTGTCCCGCCCCATGGGTCATCATAGGAGATTTCAATGCACACCATCCAGCATGGGGAAGTACAAGGACAAATGCAAGAGGACGAATATTAGCAAGTATCGCCCACAACTATGGCCTTGTTCTCCTGAACGATGGTAGCCCCACCTTTCTTCGAGGCGTGACATACGGCAGCTGCCTCGACCTTGCTTTCGTCTCCAACTCTCTCGCCAGATGTGTGAAGTGGTTTCCAGACATTGAGACACATGGGAGTGACCACATTCCCACCTATCTGAACATCAAAGGCTTGTCGTCTACATCAGGCTCACGGAATACCATTCGGACGATTCAATGGGCCAACTTCAAATCTGAGATGGAAGATGCCTGCCGCGAGGGCCTACCCTCTGGGTTAGAGCAAACGATTAAAATGACGATGCAAAACGCCACTCGCATGATGACGATCTCTTCCACGCGAAATGACTTCGACATAGAATTAGAGCGACTTCGAGCGCTTCGTCGCCGGGCGGAACGTCGATATCGACGTACAAAATCAATCCATGACCTTAGGGCAGCCAGGAAGATGCAAAAGAAGATTCAGCGTCGTATGGATAGATTAGCGTCGGAACGGTGGGCAACGTTTTGCCAGACACTCGACCCCCGCAAGCCACTGTCTCACATTTGGAAAACGGTGCAAGGTCTGCGTTGCCTTCCGGAACGGCGTTTTCCATTCAAGGCGCTAGCGCTTTTCCAAGGGCGGCAAGACATCGATGTCGCAGAAGACTTTTGTGCGCGGATCGCAGACCAAGCGGCTCGTCCAGATCCTCCAGCCCGAGCTGACGTCCCCCATTCCCGTGATTGCCGCATGGACCTTCCTTTTACAATGGAGGAGCTCGAGGCGGCACTAGCTCTCTGCAGGCGCTCATCATCTCCGGGTCCAGATGGTATATCATACCGAGCCTTGTGCTATCTCGGAGAATCCGCACGGATAGCACTATTGAGTCTCTACAACACCTCATGGCAGGAGGGAAATGTTCCTGACGAATGGAAAGTGAGCCGCCTGGTGCCAATCTTGAAGCAGGGCAAATCCCCGCTAGAGCTCACCTCTTACCGCCCGATAGCGTTGGCCAGCTGTGTAGGAAAGATAATGGAACGGATGATCCTTGGCCGCCTGGAATGGTACCTTGAACACTACAAGATTTATCCGAGTTCCATGGCTGGCTTCCGACGTGACCGCTCTTCCATCGACAATGTAGTTGATCTCGTTTCATATGTCCAGCACGAAAGGTCCCGTAAACGTTTATCTGCAGCTTTATTCCTAGATGTGAAAGGGGCATACGATAACGTATTACATGAGGCTATTCTCGACGCTCTTGTGACGGTTGGCTTAGGTGGTCGAGTATTTTTATGGATTGCAAGTTACCTATCTGCAAGATCATTCTATGTATTAACTGACGATGGGCCAACTACGCGACGCTATACCAGCAAGGGCGTTCCTCAAGGCGGTGCTCTCAGCCCGACGCTATTCAACCTCGCTCTTGTTGGACTTGCTGAATGCTTGCCAACTACCATCAAGATTTCAACATACGCTGACGACATCTGTGTCTGGGCTTCGGCAGTCACACGTCCTCAGATACGTGCGCGACTTCAAAGAGCGGCCACTTTGACAGCGAACTACTTGTGTAAACAGGGTCTCAGCATTTCACCTGAAAAATGCGCACTAGTCGCATTTACTCGGAAACCGATGACGCCTTATATCATCTCAATCAATGGGCGGACCATTTCCTATGTCCGAAACCACAGATTCCTTGGCGTCATTATTGACCGAGACCTCTGTTGGAGCCCACACGTGGCCTACATGAAACGGCGCCTGACAGCTACTTCCCAGTTGTTCAAATACTTGACAGGGAAGACGTGGGGGATGTCAGTAGACGCAATGCTTAACCTCTACAGAGCTCTCTTTCTCGGTTTTTTAAGATACAGTCTACCTGTACTGAACAACACCTGCAAGACAAACATTCGTGTTCTGCAGGCAGTACAAGCTCAAGCACTCAGAGTCTGCCTTGGTTTGCCCAGATGTACGTCAACAGAGGCGACTCTTGCGATTGCTCGGGACCATCCAATGCGAACTCACATTACGGTGGAAGCCCTGAGAACACACATCAGACATTTTGCACGTGCCCCCTATCACCACCTTGCAGCACTACCTTCAGACAGGCACCAATCATCATTCGCTAAAACTATCAACAAGTACAACGACAAACTTCCCTCGGGCTTCACCGCTGCATCTAAACCATCGATACCCCCTTGGTGTCTTATCAGCCCCACAGTACATCTCAGTGTACCAGGAATCGGAAAAAAGTCTGAACTGTCGTCGCCTGTCCTCAAACAACTGTCTCTGCTTCTTCTGCACGAGAGGTACGCGGACAGTGAACACATTTATACTGATGGTTCCACAAACATCCAGTGTTCGTCCGGTGCTGTGGTTGTCCCAGCAAAAGCTATTACCATCAGCTTCAGGACTGACCACCCGACAACATCGACATCTGCTGAACTAGCTGCTCTTCGCGCTGCACTCCGTTTCGTCAGTCGGGAGCCACCTCGACAATGGTCCATCTTCAGCGACTCAAAGGCAGCCCTACAATCTGTACTATCAGCTCTGCGTCGCGGGCCATTCGAACAGCTCGTATTCGATATTAGATGCCTACTCCATACATCACAGGAGAAAGGACACCACGTGACGTTTCAGTGGCTGCCAAGTCACTGCGGCGTCACTGGAAACGAAGACGCCGATAATGCAGCTCGGGCGGCTCTTGAAGACGCACAAGAAGAGGCCATACCGCTTTCACGATCCGACGCAGCTAGCAGACTTCGAGTGCTTGCACAGGAGATGACGCTCTCTTCATGGTGCACACCAAACAGCCAGACCAACCAGAGCAACCGTCAATACCACCTGCCTTCTTTGATGCATCTCTATATGCCAACTGGACTCCGCCGAAGCGAGGCGACTCTGCTTTATCGCTTATGGTTAGGGGTGGCTTTCACGAAATCTTACTCATTCCGCATTGGAATGGCCGACAACGCTCTCTGCAATGCCTGTCTTTGCGAGGAGACGCTGCAACACATTCTGTGCGACTGTCCTGAATATAATGTTCAGCGACAGTCCCTGGCATCCGTTCTCGCGCACCTTGACACTAGACCATTGTCCCTCGACACGATTTTCACATGCCGCCGACAGAAGACATCGCAGGTGAAGGCGACAAAGGGACTACTTCAGTTTTTGAAAGAGACGGGATTGGACAAGCGGCTCTGACAGTGTTATCACGTACAATGCCAGATTGATAGACTCTACCGGCCGATGTTTGTGTGCTGTGCTATGTGCTCTCTCTCTCTCTCCCCCTTCCCCATCTTTCATCGCACCCATCCCTCTCCCATGTGTAGGGTAGCAAGCCGGTTACGCTAAACTGGTTAACCTCCCTGCCTTTCCTTCTCTACTTTTTCCTTCCTTCCTTCCTTCCTTCCTTCGTCAATGGAATCTATATAAAAGCGATTTTTTTTTTATAATAAGTGCACATGCTGTGAACTTCTTTTAATGATTGTGACGTACGATTTGCTTTTGATGTCTTGGTCAGTTTTTTTTCTAGAATTTAAAGGTAACATTGAATGATGGTCTACAAAAGCATTTACTAGGCAACTGCTACTCAAAGCGTCGTGTTAAATATATAACATGAAGCCTTCCATCACGGTTACCTTTGAATAGTCCTTGAAATTTTACGCCCGTCGAAGTTACCTTCAGGCAAGAAGAAATATAGCCAATACAAGAAAACACGTTTGCATGATTAAAAGTGTCATCGCCTCTGTTGTATCTAATCTAAACCTATCAGGCTGACCTTTGCAAACGTCAGCCTGACAGAAGTTAATGAATAGCCTTCCACATGACTGTAACCTATAGCAAAATTTGTATAAAACGCGTTTCGTTCGTGACTACAGCGTGGGAATCATACAGCTCGCTACATGCGCGGTGACGCCGCACAGGCGTCGCAAATACGCTTGATATGATTGCCGCTTGACCCGAAGGAATGCTCTCCGTTAGGTTCCATTTCTGCTCTGTCGGTGCACCTGAAGTATATCAAATCGGACAAATCACATCGGGCACGTGATGCATGCCTAAGCAAGCGTTCTTCGTGCTTCGGTGCCCTGTTAGACCAAAGACTGAACCCATTTTGTTGAATGAGCTTCCACTCGACACTACACGTTGACTCCATGATTACGATAATATAAGCATCCCTTAACTAAGTGATGTGACATGCCTATAAGCTCGATATTTTAACATTTCTGATGTATCTTTAAATACTTTAATGTACAAATACTGCAGGGCAACGGCACCTCATAACTGAAGTGGTAAGAGCACGCACTAAATGCTCTTCGGGGATGACAACTATAGAATTCCTACACGGGTGCTCTCACTATACCTATCAGCTTCCACGCACTGCAGTAGCAACGAACTTCTAAAACAACTCATTGTAATTCTCGCCATGGAGCATCACTTAAGCGCAGTGTTTTCGTCTATCGTAGTATATACGGCGCCTAAGTAGAGCTAAGAATGAACTTGTTTAGTCGAGTGCAGCTTGTGAATGCGGTGCTGTCCCGGCGCGCACTTACTTGCATCCGCTCCAATCATTCTGGCGCAATTCTCACGACAACCAAGTAAGGTGAGGGACAGTAGCGAGCCGGCCTTCAGACCAGAAATGTCAAACTTACCAAACACCGGCGGTTATGAAGCTCGAAGAAGCCCATTACCTTAATCTAATGGAACTTTCTTACGAGAAATTCATGCGCTTCCTGTCCTCTTCGACGAGACGGGCACCCGTCCATTATGGCTTCGCCGCAGCACGACAATGGCTCTCTTCTTGCCGAAAACGGCGGCCGAAGCCGAAATCAAGGACAACAGAGAGATAGAGAGGGAGACAGAAAAATAAAGCAAGAAGGAGGCTCTTCGGGCTGTTAGACACAGGCTTCTTCTCGTAGAAGAGGAGGAGAAAAAAGCTCGAGTGACTTCTGGCTCAGGAAACGAGAGTGGCGCAGAAAGCCAGAGAAGACGGCAGAAGGTCGGTATACTGTAGAGACCGGGGGGCCGTGTAAGCTCGCCCATATCGATCCGCAGGCAGCCGGTCTCTTTTACAACGACGTGGGTCGTTCCCTCCAGGCCGCAGCAGCCAGCCTGGGCAGTGACTTCATTCGGGACCTCTTATAGCACGGTACAGCGGCCTCGCATTTGAGTGCGCACAAGTCGGTGCCCTTACGTCCTGCGGTGCCGAAACTGCTCTTTGATCTCGAAGGTGCGGGCTACACGCGCGGCTGCAGGTGAGAGCCACCGCCGGGAGCGTCGTTTCGAGAATCGAGGGAACGACGACGGTGCCGACGGTGACCCGGCGATTGTTTCTTTATTTTCTATACACTTTGTATATTTTTGTGTGTATATATATATACACATATAAGGACCCCTCCTCCGCGACCACCGTCGTCTCTTTACAACGGTAATGACTCTGTGCGCCGATGTAAAAGCACCGGACACAATGGAGAGAGGTGAACCGAAGACGTGGCCTCAATGTATAGGCCGTGTCAGTCAACAAGCTGCTTCGCAAAGACGACCATTGTGTGGGTGTGTGCGAGTGTGGGTCGTTACCCGAATGGGGCGCGGCTATGGTGAGTTTAATGCGCGGCGAAATGGGAGAGAAGGAAGAAGTAGGAGGGTCCGTGCGATTCGGCCTGCCCCCGTTCAGCTTATGGCAGATGGGCAGCGCACAGCCTGGAGCTCTATGGGCTTCTCGAATAGGCCGTGCCCACTTTCGGTAAGTCGTTCGTTAGGCGATGCATATCACATGAAAGAACGGAACAGAAAAAAAAGAAAACTTGAGAAATTAAGAACTTCAATGCTTCCGAAGATGATTCAGCACAAGAAAGAGAAAAGACTAGAATAATTCGTTACTGTTTTTGTTCTGCTTGCTGTTGTTTTTTTCCTAATCGAAAATTATCGTCCCATACAAAACAGGACACAGTGACACTAGAAAAAGAAAGATTGATTTTGTCCTCTGTTTCTCACTGCGTATGAATAGCGTGATATAATCGTCCTTTCTAATATAGCTGATAGCACAGCTCTCGGCGAATCAACAAAGAAGACTACCGTAATTACTGTAGTTATAATACAACGAATAAAATGCTACGCTCATTGTCATTGTAAGCAAAGACAGCGAGCGAGCAACCCTATACGTGCAATAAAAAGGGAACACCCACATTAACTCAAAATTCTCATTTACCGGGATTAAGGAGTAACTTCGTTTCCACCGGCAGAAAGCGCCTGCAGCCACGCCGAAGCTAAACGCCGAGGGATCGAGGTTGATGAAACATCGATAAGGGCCCCGCTCCGCGTAGCTATACCTGTCTCGAGAAGGCAGAATGACTTGGAGATCGACCGTGGCTTCGGGACTGGGGGCGGTTGCATGGCGGCTCCGCTGGCTGTCGCCGTTGCACCATTGGCCTTTCGCAACACATCGTCATGCTCGTTCGTTCTGTTTCGCATGAGTGTGGTACGTAGAGCGATATCTGTCTGTTCAGGCGCCACGTTTTACGCCTCGTGCAGAACGTACACGCGCATAACAGATGCGTGTGCTATACAGAGAGATCTATAGTGAAGACCTACAAAAAAAAAAAAAAATGATGAACGATTCCACTCTGCGAAACTGGATGACCAGCGAGGCTGTTTAGCACACGACACAGATGTGACAGAGAATCTTGAACAAAGGTACGAACACGTTTATTCTATTAATCGGTGGTCATCGTAACGAAAGGTACGCACACACTTTTACATGTGAAAGGACGCTTCGACGCTTCGACTTTAGGAGTGGAACGCGACAGCAGACAAAAATACCTTACTGCAGTTGACGTAACCGTAATGTTTTCCTGGAAACACCGGCGGCAAGCGCTGGGCACAAAGGTGAGCTTTGTTTTTGTCTTGTTTTCTTTGATGGCGTTTCAAGGAACCGAGCGGGCCGCGCCGCTCCTACTTTCATATAGACCTCAAACGGCCGCCGAAGAAAGGGGTTTGTGTTTGAGTTTCCCCGCAGCACAATTATGTTTTCACGTGTATTCAAATTACAATCGGACGCTGTCATCTCTGAAAGTCTTGTGTAAATTGTACTCAACGAATTCCGTGACGCATTTTACTTTGACAAATTCAATTAGTTCACTAACGCCTCTGCGCCACGCGGAGGGCCTGCGTGGTTCAGGATACGTGGTTCGGTATGATTATGTTGACGCAGAAGAAAAATGCACGGAAACTTAGCCATAAACCGCATCGCTGTAAAAGAAAAAGGCAGAAAAAACTCGCTGACGTATGCCAACTTGAGCGACTGATGCATCAAAGACCAGCGAAGCTGCGTAAACGAGTTTTCACATCTTTCGTATGTATAGGGCAGCCCTTAGTGGCGGCTCTTCTCACGCAAGTTGCACTGCAGGACAAAGCCAACAACGCCACCATCTTTCGATGCCGCAGCATAGCTGGTCTCCGTCCACGAGTCGGTAAAATGCGACGTAAGAAACAAAAATAACGAGTTACGTGCTAAAAAAAAAAAACGAAACATGCACAGATAAGTTGCTGTTTATTAGAATGACGTATACGCAAGACAGCTTTGATTTTGTAATCGTAGATAATTACGCTTTAAAAGAAAAGTTCGAACAAAAGTTTTTTTCATTGACATTTGACACCCCAGTATGCCGCCGCACGTAGGCCTTCCCCGCCGCCCGAATACGGCTATGATCTCGTAAGCAGCTTAGCTGTAAAACTGTCGAGCACGGCCCGTCGCTTTACATTCTCTTTAAAGCTGCCGCGGAAGACCTACTTCCGAGCTCAGGTCTACTTATACGAAAATAGAACTATTCGACTGATCGTACCCACGTAAGGCAAAGTTAATTAAATACAAGGCGTTGGCGCAAGCGCTTACATATAGTTGTACTATATATGCTAAACGCATCAGTACATTCAAACCACTTTCTCGACGTTGCTGACAACAGGCGTTGCACCCATTCGGTCAAAACGAGTTCGAGAAATTTCAGCGGCTGCACTGTTACCAAAGCAGCGAGTTGGTCAGCGCTTTATTTCTTGCCCGTCCTGTGCAGGGTTGAGGACTCGTAGCATTCCTCAATATAAGTCGGGGGTTGGGTTTGCTCGAAAGTTGCAGCTAAATAACAAGATATCAAGATAACCAGATAACAAGATATCATGATATCAAGATAACAAGATAACAAGATAACAAGCAGCAGCAGTGTTCGGAAGAGCGTTTGCCTAAATGCTCCTGCATACTGTTACAGATAACCCTGGATCCTAGGACGACACCACTATAAGCCGAGAAGCGCACGTTTTCTGAGGCTGCATTTCGACTCCGGTTATCAACTAAGAGTTATCAAGGACGGACGTCACCGGCTGGCATCACCTGGCGTGGCGCTTGCATCGACGCATCTGCTATAAAGCTACGGCATCGCATCCAAGACGGCACTTTGGCAGCAGCAGTGTTCGGAAGAGCGTTTGCCTAAATGCTCCTGCATACTGTTACAGATAACCCTGGATCCTAGGACGACACCACTATAAGCCGAGAAGCGCACGTTTTCTGAGGCTGCATTTCGACTCCGGTTATCAACTAAGAGTTATCAAGGACGGACGTCACCGGCTGGCATCACCTGGCGTGGCGCTTGCATCGACGCATCTGCTATAAAGCTACGGCATCGCATCCAAGACGGCACTTTGGCAGCAGCAGTGTTCGGAAGAGCGTTTGCCTAAATGCTCCTGCATACTGTTACAGGTTAGTGGCTTTTTTAAGGGGGGTGTTATTGTGTTGCTGCCACTGCTGCTGCCAAAGGAGCGAACCTTGTTTATGTCAGTATGGAGTGTGTTGAGTGTGAACAAGAAATCTTGGATCCCAAAGAGAGTATATCTTGCATGACTTGTAAGCTTTCGTACCATGTAGGAAGCTGCGCAGGAGTGTCGGAGGCAACAATAAAATCTAAGAAATCAACCTACCAGAAATGGAAATGCCCGAAATGTAGGCTACCAACCTCACATGTTAACCAGGATGAGAAAGAAAAAGCACCGTTGACCGTAGAAGATATGTTGGTCGTACTTCAGGAGATTAACCGAAAACTTGATGTTTTGTTGCCACTGAAAGAAACTGTCGATGGAATTGAGCAATCGGTGCAGTTTATGTCCGAACAGATGACAGACCTGTTGACGCGCACAGAACAAAATGAGCGAGATATTAAAGCAATCCAGACTAGGCTCGCAAAAACAGAAATGAACAAAGAGCAGCTTGAATCGCTCAGTGTCCAACTCGATGACCTCGAGTGGCGCAACCGGAAACTGAACTTAGAAATTCATGGTGTACCACAAACGGAAGGCGAAAATCTTTTGTCCAAACTTAA
Source organism: Dermacentor variabilis (assembly GCF_050947875.1). Lineage (NCBI taxonomy): Eukaryota > Metazoa > Arthropoda > Arachnida > Ixodida > Ixodidae > Dermacentor > Dermacentor variabilis. Next base: position 72,292,047 of record NC_134571.1, on the reverse strand, counting down.
TGCTTTGGCCGGTGAAAGTGGATTGCCCCAGCTATCAGAACACGACATCACGGCAATTCATCGATTGCCGGCAAAGCGTGACAAAGTGCCTGGCATCATCTGCCGTTTCGCGAGACAGAGCATGAGGGACAAATGGTGGGCTAGCAGGCGGGAGTTGACCACTGCGGATGCCAATGTTCACATGTTGGAAAACCTGACCAGGCGAAATCGAGAACTGCTGAGGGAAGTGAAAGAATGGGCAAAAACAAATCAGTACAAGTATGTCTGGCACAGCAACGGCAAGATTCTGATAAGAAAGACTGATGGCGCGTCAGCAATGCTAGTGCAGCACTCTTGCGACCTTGGCAAGCTGCAATAAGAAGGGAGAATTGATTTTTTATTTTTGTTTCCTGCCAAAAATGCAGACTGTAACAGAAAAGAATTATCTACTCCCAGAGAACTTCAAAGATTACCTTGGCCCGGTTTTCCAGACGTCATTCAAATGTCTTCATATCAATGCTCGATCTGTCAGACGTAAAGAAGCATATTTCGACACTTTCTTTCAACAACTAAATGTTCCCATTGACGCTATCATGATCAGCGAAACTTGGTCTACAAGTGATTATGATGTCTTTCGAATTCCTGGTTATGAGACATTTTTTCTGAATCGTTACGCTGGTATTGGTGGTGGCGTATCCATATCATTTAAGAAGAAGTGGCGGCCTGAAATATTAGAGCGATTCACAGTTTCTGTGAAAGAATATGAAATCTTAACAATGTGTTTGAACAACACTATTTTTGTAGTGTGCTATCGTCCACCAAAGGGTTGCGTAGCCATATTCTTGAATTTTCTTGAAAGCCTGATTTCATTTGCAACCAGTCAGCATTTAAACATTGTCCTTGGTGGTGACCTAAACATTAATATGTTATCGGTTGATGCATCCCAAATGAGTTTAGATTTATTGCTTAGAACACATGGACTTCTGAATGCAATCAAAATGCCAACGCGTGTTACGATCACGTCTTCATCGCTGATCGATTTGTTTATCACTAACCATGACCCTAGTATGATCACATCTGGAGTAATAATTTCTGACATCAGCGATCACTTGCCAATATTTATGTGTGTTAAAAACATGTCTAAAAAGAAACGTAGTTCAACATATTCTTTCCAACTTATATCTGAAAAAACACTGTCGACATTTAGAAACTCGGTAGAAAAGAACAACTGGAGGCCTGTCCTTTTAGAAAATGACGCCAATAATGCTTACGAGGCATTCTTAGGTATTCTGAAGCCGATTTACGAGGCCTGTTTCCCAATATTAACAAAAAAACAAAGGCGTCACAGTCGCAAACCATGGGTCACACCGGAGTTGGTGGCAAAGATAAACACAAAGAACATCCTATATCATAAGTTTATTAAATCGAGAGCTGAATGTGATCTGACAGCGTTTAAAAAATATCGAAACCGCTTGAATACTGAGCTCAAGAAAGCCAGAAACGCCTATTACACAAATCAATTCACGTCAACTTGTGGTCGTGTCGACATTATGTGGAAGCGGCTAAACGCAATTTTGGGGAGAAACAGCAAATCAGGTGAATTAAATATGCTAAATATCGATGGTGTAAGTATAACTGGAAAAGAATTAGCAGATACGTTTAATACGCACTTTATTTGCGCTTCTAGAAATCAAGTCCCACATAACAATCTCAGTGATGTCGTTCATATAAGCGACACTATATTTCTCAAACCGGTTGAAGAAGCAGATGTAATGACAGCCTTCCACGAACTAAACAATAGCACATCCATTGATATTGATGGCCTCCAGATAAAGCCTATACGGTATATTTTTGACCTTATTTTACCATACATCACGCATATCTTAAACCTTTGTGTCAGTACCGCTGTATTTCCTTGTAAAATGCAGATTGCACGTGTAACAGTTATCTTTAAAAAGGGTGATAAAAACCAGCTCGGGAATTACAGGCCAATATCTATCTTACCCGTGTTTTCTAAGCTACTAGAAAAAGTAATACTTAGAAACTTTTTGCAGTTTGAAGAAAAACACAAAATTATAACAGCAGCTCAGTATGGCTTCCGTAAGCACCGCTCTACTGAACTTGCACTATTAGATCAACGAGAATATATATTGAACGAACTCGAACATAATAGGATAGTCATTGGTATTTTTCTTGATTTTTCGAAGGCATTCGACTTATTAAACCATACAATACTTCTTCGTAAACTTGAGCGTTGTGGCTTCCGCGGCCATGCACTATCGCTTGTGCAGTCATACCTCATGGATCGCAAACAGGCAGTAGCAATAAATGGTCTCCTCTCAGATATGCAATCTGTAGGCTGTGGCGTTCCACAAGGTAGCATTTTGGGTCCATTTCTGTTTAATCTTTACATCAATGACATTGTACATGCAACTCCATTCGTTAAATTTATCATCTATGCTGACGACACCAGTATTTTTCTTGCCGGAGATAATGCAGCCGAACTCACAGATACTGCAAACAATGCACTGAGGCAAATAGAAAACTGGAGTAGCAGAAATGCGTTGCGAATTAACACAGCAAAGACTAAAGTCGTTGTTTTCAGAGGTAGAAACAAGAAGGTCCGTCTCACTAAGAATATATTCCTTCAGTCCGTACCCTTAGAAGTTGTGCCTTCATTTAAAACATTAGGTATATTATTTAATGAAAGAATGTCATGGGATGATCATGTTAGCTTTGTAACAAATAAATGTTCACGTATTATTGGTCTTCTTTACAAGAACCGTGAGATACTACCGCGAAATGTAATGCTAATGCTATATAATTCATTGATACAATCGCATTTTAGCTATTGCCATTTAACCTGGGGTGCAACAACAGCAGGCAATCTTCAGAAACTACACTTGTTACAGAAAAAATTTCTAAGAATTGTTGAAAATGTTCCGCATACCTACCATACGGCCGCACTTTTCTTAAAGTATAACTTACTACCAATTACTAAACTTTATGACTATCGTCTGAGCAAGTGTGTGAAAAACGAGGTGTTGAAGAACATATCTTTTCTATCAAAATTAGCTGGTTTAGAAAAACGAGATGCAATGTACAGCACAAGAAACATAGCACAATGGAACGTAAAAACATACAGAACTTTCTATGGTAATCAAACATTAGAAAATAAACTACCACGACTTCTTAACAAACTCGCACAAAACGATATTGATCTCCAAAACACAACACGCCACAAACTGTTCGAGTATTTTTTACACTACACCTAACCTTTTTTTTTTTTTTTTTTTTTTTTCTGTGATTTGTCTACCCAATTCTTCTTTCTTTCACCATCATTGTAAGTTTTCTTTCCAGCCAGGACAATGCTGTTGATTTTATGCTGACTACTGTAACCGGATAACAACTCTGCTATATGTATTTTTTTTTTTTTTCCTTTGTTATCTGTATTTCCTGTATTTTCTTTTCTTTTTCGTGTGTGTGAAAAAAAAGAAAAAAAAAGGAAAAAAAAGGGAAAGAAAAACAACCACTGTATTGCTGTCAAAGTGGGGGCCCGTGGCCTTGTCAAGCTGTCCAACGGCAGCTTTTACTACGGGTCCCCGCCATCATCTGTACCATGGTGGCAAAATAAAATTTGAATTTGAAAGATAATAAATGCAGTATAAGTAATGCAGACAATATGGCACGAATGCAAAGCGAAAAGATATGCGTCCCCTGTGTGGTATACCTACGCGTCCTTTAACGTAAAGGCAGTGCTAAAGTGCTACGATATCAACTTATTACGATTCTTTAGTCCGAATATACTTATTAACTTTTAATCAGTATTTTAATACATTCCTTCATCATTACCTCACTACTGCACATCTTACCTTCCTATATTAGGTGTGACTAAAACGGTACTGAGTAATCCGACGCTATAGACCAAGTTAGCAATTCGATAGCACAATAAAACGTCCTAAGAAAAGCAAGGTAGGTGAAGCAAGTCGATATTTTCGTCATGCCAAAGTCATAGCAGAGTACACAGCCACCTCTAACGTACACACAAAAATGCGCAAACTCGGCCGCAGCACGCCAATATTAGCTCGCGTACGCAACCGCCACAAGTTAGCCTCCCTGCATACACTGCACACACTAGCGATGCTTGCAAGTTTTCCTGTGAATCCACGCGTAGGCGCGCCCGCAAACAAATTTATCCCGCTGCTGCTTGCGCAAACCAGCTCCGCGCTCTTTTGTGTGTACCGCGGTTCCCTGCTACCCATCTGCCATGCCACAACTTTCACTTTCATAGAAGGCGCGTGAGTTTACACGCGGCCCTCGCTATATTTTCTCTATATATGCTCTTCTTCGTCCCCTACACATACTTCATCCTGCTCTCGTACTTCTTTTATCTTTTCTTTCTTCCTCCCGCACGCAGTGGCATCTTCTGCAGCGTGCCGAGCAGTTGGAGAGAAAACGCGTTGGCTGAAAGGCCTACACCTCCCTCCACTGCAGTTCAAAATAAAACCAGATCTAAACCGGCGTGACACTACTTGGACGATGAAAAGTACACACACCGTCCGTAGAGCGCAGACACCGTGAGCAGCATATACGAGCACTCCTCCTCCTCCTCCTCCTCCTCCTCCTCCTCCTCCTCCTCCTCTTCCACCACACCTTCCCCCAAACCGCCACTCTTACTCCTCGTACCCCGATTTCCCACATAGCCAAACGCGTTGTACGCGTCGCGCGCCGGAAACTCCGGGCCGTCAGGAGGTGTGTGTGTGTATATATAGGTAACGCGAACACAAACACGTCCGCAACGCACGCGCCCGACGCTCGCCGCCGGGCAAACAGCCGCTGCCGTAGTGTAAGAGCTATACGAGTGGGTGGGGTGGCGAGACGGTGAGTACGACCGTGGGGCGCATGACGGCGATTAAGAGCACCTCCCGTCTTGCTCCGGTCGACCCCGCTCCATCACTGCCTCGCTTCCGCGGTGGGGCGATCGGAGTGGGTTCGTTGCGTGAGAGAGAGAGAGTTAGGAAGAAAAAAAAACTGCCAAACAAAAAAATGGGGGATATCAAGGCGGAAGGAAGTTGGATCTATTTGTCATCTAGTTTAGCGACGCACCCCGTAGGGTAAAGCAATAATAAAGAAGAAAGAAAAGATGCAGTGGACCTACACGTACGTTGCGGGAAACAATATATGCAGCGAACATAGAAGAGGCGATGTACGGCCTGCAGAGGTGCATCTGTTACGGGTCATATCGCGCTCTGTAAGCAAGATTGGTTTGCAAGAGGAGAGGTGAGGTGAGGCAGATGCGTAGGGACGAAGGACAAGAAGCCTCATGTTCCTGGCAATACTTCGTATATGCCTGCTTCTGCGTCGAGCGGCAGGAAAGATCGTCAGAAACATCGGCATATCAGAGAGAAATGCTTGATTCAGTGAGAAGCTGGAGACATTATAGCAGCTTATAAGGCCGCTGTTACCTTATAATGTTCATGTATGCAAGTATAGGGAAATGTGCAAAAAAGAAAAACAAATTGCTCGTTGCAGAGCTATAAGAATGTCGACATAAATCTATATATATGGGCTTCCTTAAATAAGCGATTCACGGGAAAGCGCAGCTCGCTTGCAATGATCAGTACGTCGAGCGCATGCGTTGCAGGGTAGCTTGTTGCAATACAGCAGGTATTCATGGAGCAAATTAAATATTGAGCTTTACGTTTACAAAACTGACTACATCTGGCCTTTGCCCGCTTATTTCAATGGACATGCGTATGTAACATACTTGGTTTGAGAAATAGAAGCTGGATATATCTTAAGCCGACGTAATCTGGCTATAGCGATATCGAACGCCGAACGCACGGTGTGGAAGCGAAAGCAAATCTCGTCGTATTGTGTCCCCAACGTCGTGTATGCATTTGCTGAACTGTCACACAAGCAAACATTGTCAGAGATTCCAAGGAATTTTTGGTTTAATTCTCTCCAAAGAAACAAAGAACAGTGCATGATTCAGGCTTAAGTTTGATGTTTTTAACCAACCATTGCACCCTACAATGACATTATTTGACGCCACATCGACAACATTTCTAATATGCGCACATATTTAGCAATGTTCATTACGTATTGTGTTTCAGAAACCTAATTTACAATAAATGTTATGCGAGAAACCTGTCCATATATAGAACATTCCAGGACTGCGAGGGCTAAAATGCAAATCATTCTTCGTGCACCTTCGTGATGGTGCTTCTTTTTTTCTTTTTCGTCTTCGTACTCGCCGACGCTCCACGTCGGCCGCCTAGCTGTCCCCGTGAATCTCACTTTTCATTCCGCCTTGCTCACAAAGAGAGACACGCGTACTACACGTGTATAGGCCGCGTTCCGTTTCTCAACGACTACACCTGATTGCGAAGGCCGCCGCCAAGGACGCCGGGAACAATGACGGAATATGAGAAAACGGGGCATGCTAGCAGCCGATGTGCCGCAGTCCACGCCGTGTCTCGCGTAGTTGAGCGCGTCTTTTGCATAGCTGAAGGCCGGCGAGTGCCGCTTCGTTCGCTCCTCACCGTTAACACCCGTATAATCGGCGTACTCCCAGGCTCGAGTACGCGATGCCGTTTCAGCAGTGCACTGACGTTCTCGATTGTTATTCCAGACACGGAATAAAAAGCAAGAAGAATGAGGACTAGACACGCAGTGTAGAACAGGTATACGTTATACGTGTGAGGGGAAAAATTCAGACTGAAAATAAATCAACCCGCACGAACCGGGCAACTGGTTCATGCAAGAGCACCCAATCTTACAGTACTGAATGCGTACGGTGGCTTCGCTTTGCGTTGGTCTATGCGCAATATCTCAAATCAAAACTGAACTGCAGAGTTTATCGTCGCAATGCAACGCACAAGCTATGAGATATGTAGGAGCGGGGGGAAGGAAGGGAGGGCACAAACAAACTTAAACAACCTTCAACGTGTTCCATGACCGTCGAAAGATAGTTACGCTTACGTGACCATCTTTAACATGCAGTTAAACCTAACTATACACGAGCAGTTTTGCAAATGCTTCTCAGCGCAACGCCATTGCCGTTGAGCCACCGCGGCGGGTACACTAGAGTTAGGCGCCTCCTACAAGTTTGTACTTCACTGTGCAGTAACAAATTGGGGTTATATTGATTAGGCAGATAGATGACAAAGGGCCAGAAGAAGAACCAAGCTATGCAGAGTATTTGCGTTAAGCGCGAACCTGTAGAAATTTACAGCAGCATATAAGTGGCCAACATATATACAAGTGACCCCACGAGAACTCCAGCTGCGCAATAAGAAGTAACACTATGTTGTACCGAATTAACAAGCCTAATACCGTAATGACAAATGGTCTGTTGAGAGGTTTTTTAGTTGGCATAGGCGATATTTTATCTTTACGATCGTTGATAATTGTATGTGATTTAGTTATTGGTGCAAGCAGCTCTTAGCGTTTAGTGATGCACGTTTGACATGAGCTGTATGGTTTGTGCACGAACTGTACTCTGATCCTCAAATACGCTTACAGTGATTAATTAGACGGAAAACGCCAACACCAAAGGTATACTACAGCACAGTGCACCTCTTCTACTTGTACTGTGGACTGATCTTTTCTATGCATTTTGTGGCGCTCTGTTGCAGTCGCTGTACCATACTCAATTTCTCTTTTTCTCCGCTGTAAATCCCAAATGTACCAACCGAGGCCCTGGCTCTCTGATATTCTCCTCGGCAAGTTATTTTAATGAGTACCACACAGTGCGCTTGTTATTTTGCACAGAATCACGAACAAACGCTGTCAGTACAACATGATGCGTTTCATTCCGCGGCAAAGTGAACGCCTGCACGTATAGCACCTGAAAATTCCATTTTGTGCCTCTTTTATAAGTATAGTGAAAGACATCAGCAGTAGCCAATAAGTGCGGTTCACATTAAACACTCCAGTGGAGACAGAGGGGGGAGGCAAGGAGGTTAATGAAAAGCGAGTTTCCGGTTTGCTACCCTGCACTGGGGTGAAGGATATAGGGCTTGAAAAGGAGGCAATGAGAGAGAGAGAAAGAAAACAAGAACAGGTAACAGGAAAGCCGTTCCAATCACAGGCGTTCACACAGGCCGGTCGATCTCAACAAGTGCAGTAGCGCTTGCACGGCCTTCTGCTGCGATGTTAAGTCGCGTCGACGTTGCCAAATTCGTTCTTCCAACAGAAGTTGGTCCTCCAACTGATTCAGCACGACGGAAAGCCATTGTATCCGCACACTGCGCTGCGAGCACTCACAATGAACATGCAGAATTGTTTCCAGTGGAGTGAGAGAGAGAGAGAGCAAGGACAGGAAAGGCAGGGAGGTCAACCAGTGGACTTCTCATTTAAAGTATAAGGATACGAATGATTCCGAAGACAATACGAAAACAATATGGATGGACGTAGGACACGTTCGACGTGGTCTCTGAAAAATAGTTAAGAAACGTGCGATAAGATAACGTAAGATGAGCTGTTTCTGCCCTATAGCACCGCTGTGGCGGAGTCTGGCCGAAAGACGTTTCCCGAGTCTTGAAACCGGTGCACATGGAGTCTGGAACTAAACTACAGGGCAATGTGAACAGCCGAGAAAAAATTTACAGCAGCTTCCGAATGGGTCGCCCTTGCGACGAAAGCCCAGCATGCCTGCATTCCAAGCCTAAGCTCCGTGTTACATTCCTTCAAGTAATGAACACACGAGCGCAAGCGCCAGGGACAGACATACACGCGCATTAGCCCGATACACTTTCAATTAACTAAAGCACTCAGTGAGAGAGCGCTCCCACTGTGCTACCACGCACAAAAAAAAAGAAAAAAAAAGAAAAGCGCTATCACTACGAAAGAACTCGGCAGCTTCGACAGAGCTCGTCGGAGAACTCAAAGAACCCCGGACGTGGCTTCTAACTTTCTCCTTGGCCTCTCAAGCTCACGTTCACCCTTCTTTGACGAGCGAGATGCCGCCTGGTGGCGGAACATCGCTTAAAAGACTCTAATTAGCAAGGCACCGAAAGAGAAGAAAAAAAGTCTGGATGCGATAAAGGAAGCCGCAGCCCACTTTTCTTTCAGTTCTTTTCTTCCCTCACGAGGAATGCGGAACTCGAAGCCGCATGCACGAGGACCAGAGATGCCTGGGTCAGAACTCTGGCGGGCGGGCGGGCGGCTGGCTGGCTTCCATACCAAGAGCCCGCTGCGCGCATTCCAGACCACGAGGCTAAGGAAGGCGGCCGAGGCAGCTCGCCATGTGTGGCCACAAACAAAGACCGGACGGACGACCCTCGATCGTTTCCCCTTCGATCAGCCCCTCCCCCCCCCCATACCCCCGCAACAAACACCAAAGTGGCCGCGCAGCCAATAACAAATAACGCCAAGAGATTCCGCAGGTTTTGCGCCATCGAAACACAGCGGAAAGGCCCGCAGTGTGATGGCCTGGGAGCAGGCACGCACAATAACACGGTGCCGTATGCAACAAACGGCATCGGCAGCTGCAAAGATCATGGAATGCGAACAATCTGCTACACGTATATACACGCTTCCCGAAGCTGTTTTTCATTGGTACCCCGTTCTCGAACGCCGCAGCATCTTTTCGGTAAAATGAAACCGCGGAGCCGACGCAGGAGATGCCGACACGCGAGGTGCAGACGCCATGAATCGACAACATTTCATTCCGCGCGCGTCAGCGAGGTCAAACTAAAGAAACGTCGGTTCGATGTTCCAAAGGTGGAAAAGAGGAATTCCCAATAGAAATAAATTAAGAGGCATGTCGGTTTAACGCTAGCCTGGTAGAACGTGTTGCGTTGCTCTAGGCTTCTATTTCTCGCTGACCGGCGAAATAGACGGACTGAAACATCCCAATGCAAGAAAAATTGGGGAGGACTTTGCCAGCTGAGATAGTGAGAAGGCGATTTGACCGAAGTCGAGACGGCCATGGAACGCAGCATCGAAGACGTTAGCATCCAAAGGTCACGTGTTACGGCTGCAATTCATATTTATTCATTCTTTCATTCTTTCTTTCCGTATTTTTTTAGAGTGTGCTGCAAAAATTTAAGCCTACACTGCGTAAGCTACTTCCTGTAATGACAAAGCAAATACAGAGAACGAGAAAGGTTGACATGGTCTTCACAGCGCATGGTCACGCGTCTCACGTAAAGCTGATTTGTACTTTAAAATGTATCCGTTCCTTCTTGTTCCAAAGTATGTAGGCCTAAGTAATGTAGGTCGGGCGAAGTATACCTGTCCGTCTAGCAAAGTTGAGATGTCAAAGACAGCCACTTCTAACTAAAACAAGAAAAGAAAGAAAAAAGAAGCTTCGCGAGATTGGAAATCTTTGCACTCAGGCATTGCGAAAACGCAGTCGGCCGCGGCCTTATAATCACCCCTTCACGCTTTGCTGAACGTCTGAAGCATTGGTCTCGAAGAGAAGTGGGGTGGCTTACAAAGGTGGCTCGGGGTGATCGCCGCTCTGGCTGCGAAAATGTGCGCGCGGTTTGAAAACAGGCCACGAGAGACCGATTTCAGCTCGGACACTCGGTCCTCTGGGAAGAAAAAGAGAAAGCACCTTACGCTTCATTAGCTTGCAGGAACTTTCGTCTTTAGGTTTGTTTGCTTACCACCGGGGACATGCTTTTGTATACACGCCAGTAAAAGAGTGGGTACGTCTACTACAAATCGCGAACGTTAACACGGCTGAAAACTATGAGATGACAGCGATGTATCGCACTCCCGCGCGAGAGATTGGATAGCTGACGCAAATCCGACTCGAGGTCCCGCTAATGTCAACAGTTTAATCGAATTAGCATTCAGGGCAAATGCTTCTTAGCACCGTGCGTGTCGCGTTAGAAATATAATTCCCCGAACGATAGCGCCTCGCATCTTTGAGACACAAAGCTGCACTAATGAAGTGCACAGCACACTACAGTCGGGCTATTATTATGCTTAAACCACCTACGTCTCCAAAATAGAATGTTAAAACATTTTTTTTTAAAACTATGATGCGTTCCTTTCGATCGCTTGAAGTTATCAATACACATGACTTCACGCAAGTCGGAGCACAGGTACCTTTAGGCCACCTAATACATCGAGTATAGATTCCAGTTTTTCAACAGCTAAGTTTGACGCCTAGCTAAGTTAGATGCAATAAGTAATTAGACGACCTTGTTAAACAATAATGTAAGAACCATCTTATTATAATAGAATACGGTTTTCACCGAATACAGACGGAACAGTAAACTAAAACAAAACAAAAAAAGAAGAATAAAGAGTCCATCATCCGTAATATTTGCTGTTCTCGAATATGCCGAAAGAGCCGCTCACGGGAGCTTACGAGCCATTTAGCCACACTAATAACGATTCACTCGCCCTCTCTGCTCCGTCAGGCATTATGTCGTAGATATGCTTACTATAAGCGGAGAAACAGTTTAGCGGAAAAAAAATAATAATAATAAATGAAGCAGGGAGAAAGCGGCGAGATTTGAAACTGAGAGATGTCTCCAAAAGATGAAAAGAGGTTGCACGCTTTTAATCCGTCGCCGCGTAAAAAAAATTGACCTCTTCAATCTTCTGCCAGCGGATATTTATAACCGTTCCCCAAGGCGGCGGGGTCCTGTCCCAGCGAGAGCGCGCAAAGGAAAACACCCCGACGGACGCCAGGGCGAACTCGGGAAATATTCGCTCTGGCAGCCGGGGGGCGAGCGAGACTCCAACGCTTATGCAAGAGAAAAAAGAACAGAAATGGCCTATAATAATAAATAAAAAAAGTTAAATGGCACACAGTAATACATAGAATATACAGACGGCCCTCCATCACTGGCGAACGTACTACGTGGAGGCGAAGTTTGCCCACGCGAGAGAAACGCGCTTTTTGAGATCGCGCGCAGTTTTCCGGAGAAATACGAGAGTGAGGGAGAAAGAAGCGGTGAGGACCGGACGCCGCGGGGACTCGGTACGTAGAGGGGAAGCACGGCCGACGTGAACCATCTTTGCTTTCGTTTCAAGTGCACGACGCTGTGTATGTGTGGCTTCCTTTCGTCGCTGTCCTATGTATATAGGTGCAAGACAAAGTGAAACGTCGGGAAAGAACCAGAAACAAAAAAACGAAGCAAGTTTAAAAAAAAGAAACGTGAAAGAGGGAGCGAGCGAGAGATAGTGGTGGGAGAATAGCGAAGAAGCACGAATGTCAGGTTTCTACCATTCTCGTAGCGGCGTATGCCTGCGTGCCACGGTCGCAGCCGCTGAGGTGTTTCATTTCCGGAGTCGCGAGCGGAAGAACGGTGCGAAAGCAAGACGTGTCTATGTGTACCATACTCTGACAAAAACCGTGCAGCGCAGGGAAACTCGGTGCGAGCGTCATCAGTGCAGAGGCCTAATGCGAAAAGTTGCTCCTCGTTCGTGTTTGGTTAGCGCTTATGCACCGATCAATCACTATACAAATAACGCGGCAGACAAGCGGTAGCCACATAAAGCGCACGTTTCGGACGTATTTGCGGGGCTACGTCAAAGCGCCTATAATTCGTGCCGCACGACGCCCGCGCTTTAACCACCGCTGAAATGATGTTTAAAAAAGTTTCGGTATAACTCAGAGAGAGAGAGAGAGAGAGAGTTTAACCAGAAGAGAAAACACGGTTTGCCGCTCTACATGCAGTGGGGGACGGAAGAAGGGAAGGGAGAAAGATAACGGAATCCCGTTAACTTTTAAGAATTCTGTGTAGCTTGGTTCTTGAATTCCGTTTAGATAACCGAATAACAGTATTCCATATAAGCGAATACTTATAGGCAGTTGCGTTAAGAGTAGACAGTCCTGTATTGTCGGTTGTCCTATCTGCGGCATAACCACATGGAACGGATTTCGGCATGGATCACAGATTCCCCGTCACGCTTCCAATAAAACAGATGCACCGACATTGAGGAACGTTACGTCCAATGCATTGGGTCCGCGGAACGCGTTTCGTGGGGCTGCCTGTATTTACAGCAATCGAGACGAGTACCAATCAAGAAGCGCGATCGCCTTTGCGATTCAGGCTCTTGATTCACCGCAACCAGCCTCGACTTCCGTAAGGCTGCACAGTTTTAGTTCGACGGAGTGCACAGAGCAACGATGTCGTCCCACGACGTAGACATTACACATCGCGGCAGGCGTACATAGACTCGCACGTGCTCTTGCGCTCGTGGCAAGCTGAGCGACGTTGGAGCGGCGCGTTTTCAAGAACGGTGGTAACTTTGGGACTAATGGAAAATTTAGCACGACGGCTGAAAATGTCGCCGTTCAGGCAGAAGCGTCGAGGGGAGGACGACGTTAATTCCTGTCAACGGCGGCATCGCACGATCTGCGTAGCTGCGCGTAGGCGGAAATTAGAGCTTCCCCTGTCAGGTGAGGAAACTCGCATCGATGTTAATAAGAGCGGAGATACCGCGTTTAGCCGCATATAACTCAACTGCAGGTGTACGCACCGAACGCATTAGCTCCTGCGCGCACGCTGCTAACCTGGTCACGTTTTCAACACAACAATAACTGGCAAGAGCCACCAATACAATGCGAGGAAGATGTATTCGCTTCAAGACAAGATCTTCGTTGGCGTGAATTCAAGGGGGGAAATTCAATTACAAGAAACCACCAACTGCAGCCAGTGAGGAAGGTGGGTAACAGTTCAGGGATATATTCAACCGATGGCTGGCGGCCTATTCACTCTTGAACTTCTTGCCATGGAGGAAGTCGCCGGCTGATGCACTGGAAGGTATACGCTATTTAACCAGCCCAGCGTCACCTGTGTTCCTTCATTGCGTGGCATGGATAGAGAAACAGAAGACTATGGGCACCTGCTTTGAGCTGATACCAATGCTATGGTGCGTTGAAAGTACTTAAGGTGATCTAGAATTGGGGCAGGGACAGACGCAGCGTCACACACGCCGCTGTTCGCGTGGCACGGAGACCGCGCACAGGCGTGTACGCTTTGTCACAGCGTGAAAGCAGACTACACAGCACGTAATGTCGCAGATGAATAATTGGTGCAACAGGCTCGGCATTGCTCGTGGCCACGCGCGCAAGAATTCGAGAAACTGGAACATTAGAACGCGCTCTAAGCCGGCCGCAGCTGCAGGGAAGCACAGGTGAAATCGTCAATCCAGACGCGCGTACAACGACACAATTAACGATGGAACACGCACATCCGCAGGCACGTATAACGGGCACCTCGCACTGCGTCTCCATGTAGGCTCGAAACACGGTAATCCCGCGAGGCACTGCAGACTTTTTGACACTTTTCAGACGTCGAAGTAGAAGTATACACTAAAGCAGTGTCAGTGTTGTGCTACTTAGCATTCACTACGCGACGTGCCGAGGAAATCGTGAAACATAAAGCCGGCACGTTAATTTCCAGCTCGCGAAACAACCTTCAGTGTCCGTTTCCCCTTCACTTCTTCGTTCCGTCACACGCGAAACCGCGCCATTTAGTCTGGTACGCGAGGTCGCGGCAGCGCGCCAAGAAAAACTGAGATTGAATCTTTGCCTTTACGTGCGCTAATAATCAATGCAACGACACTTCGCTGCCGAGCCGCCGGCTTCGGAAAAGGAGAACTATACTTCTTTTTCTTTTTTGGCACCCAGCAACTCGCCGATCGCGTTGCCGCCTTTCAAAACAAACCGACCGTTCCGTATACGTCCGCATACACACACACGCACATATGGGCACGGCTTTTCCTTAGAACGCATTTTACGACGGCTCTGCGTGATACTTGGCGCACTCTCTTTTGCGTTCGCCTTGCTTGGCGCGTGAAGCTCCGTAAGAAAGAAACGGCCCGTATCTCGAGAACACCACCGGAATTTAATAAACGGAACGAACGGTGCGTTGAAGTCAACGGCGGTACTAAACACTTTGCCTCTTTAGAACTGTGCAACATCGTAGAGGCTTGGTATTTCGTAGTGCATCTGGAAACCAACAAAGCGAGCGAACTCCCGAAACTATTCCACCTTACTCTCACAAAACAAAAAAATAGCTTGTAGACTATATATATAGGTACCTTAAATATTTGCTAGCACGTAATTTCTGTCTATTATCCATGTGACACCCCGCGGACATCCTTTGCACGATTAGTCATTAAAAGTGAATTACCAGAATACAAAGAATTTCGGGATGAAATAATCTAGAGAATATTTTCATTCTCTATCAAGCTCCTGGTCACATGGCATTACGCGTACTTGCTACTTACGGAGCGTCCAAGAACAGTCTACAGATTATAGATACTTTACGCAATTACTATAGGCAGTATGCAGTCTAAAGACTCTGGACGCGGAGTCTACGGATGTAGACAGCATGTAGTATAGTTGTCTGTACCTAGTCAGTGCTTCATAGCTAACTGTCCACAGCATTTCTGCAGACGGACAAAGTAACTTATTTAAAACAGATGTCGAGGACAATATGATACGCGCGTGCTCCTATACGCTTGTATATCAATAATGGCCCGTACGTATCCGGGGCTGCCGCCAATCACGAGGTGCGCATGTAGAAAGAACGAATAGCGTTTCGCGTACTTCACCGCTGGTTGGCCGACGACAGTTCGACACGCTTCCGCAGCGCTGTACGGTATTAGCGTGAAAGCGTATACACAGGGAAGCACCATTTCACCTCTCACGCCCGGAGATAATGAAAAGACGATGAACAGGCGGCCGAGGGGACGGCCCGAGCGAAGAAAGGCGTATACAGCCTTCTTCGCCACGTACAGTATAACGCCAGTAATCTCGGACACTTCGAGGGCGTATAGTAGCCCTGAAACCGGCTGAAACCTCGTACAGCCGCCGCCGCCGCCGCCGCTTAGGGCGATCTTCAGGCGGCAACAGCAGCAGCAGCGACAGCTGCACTGTATAACGACCTTCCCTTCTTTTGCGAAGAGCGTAAAACGTCAGCCGTATAATGCCCGCTGCCACTGCTGCTGCGAAGAGCAAACAAAGGCAGAGAACCGCTCGCTTATTCTTTCTTTCTTTCCACAGCCTTGTTGGCTTTCTCATACGTGACGAAGGGGGAAGAAACAGAAAAAAAGAAGGAACCGTTTTACGACCTGCTCCCGCACTACGAGTTCCTAGGCACGTGAGTGTTCCTGCCCGCCCGCTTCCCCTGCTGGGAGCTCGCGCTGGCGACGCGCGCGAACGTTTCGAGCTCGACACTCACCGGCCGTTGTCAGTGGGGACACGAAAGGCCTCTCCCGCCGCCCGAGTCTGCACTTAATATCTCCCGCGTCGAATTCCCTTCTCCCCGTCACCTCCGCACCCTAACCCTCAATTCCTGCCGCTACGGCACCTCCCCGTCTGACGCCGTAAATATCAACGCACACACAATGAAGCACGCCGCGCCCGCCGCGAGTGTCCAGCAGATGCATTTCATAAACGCCTTCTCGCAGGCCGGGTAGTGTTATAGTCTTCCTTGGATGCGGGCACCCTTGCAGGGTGTGTTTCACTAGAGCCAGTAAGTTCTTCTCAGGTGAATATCTCTGTATGTGTGCGGGGGAATAAAGACGCGGAAAGCGCCAACGTAAAGATACTGGAGCTCCGATATCGTGCGCGTGTCCCACCGGCGGCGCGATGGCTCTTCGCGTATTAAAGGCACGTCGTTCATCACACGACGGAGAGCGAGCGGACGGCCGTGCGTTCGGTGCATCGAGCAGGGTATCTCGCCGAAGCATCACCGGTGACAAACGCACGCATGTGCAACGCGTTGCACCGTCCCACGTCCCCGCGAATAGAACGTGCATACAGTATTATCCATCTATTTCGTTCGTTTAACGATGGCTCTACGCGTACACGTCTGACTCGTACAGCATCTATCGCCACGGATGAGAGAGCTCCCAGAGAGCGGCACGTGTTGTAGTAAACGCCGCGTCCGTGCCTGGGGACAACGCAGGGACGCGCGCAGATGCGGGCGATAATCACGATACGCGTCGCTTAAGGCCCCCGACAGCCGCACGCGAAGCGTATACTAACTAGACTATAGCGTGCGTGCTGGCTGCGCGGTATACAGTGGTTCGGACAGTAGCACCGCAACATGTGACTGTAATCCGTGCGCTTCCTCGCGCGTGTGTCAGTCTCTTTTCTTTTTCTGTTGTTTCTTGTATGCCTGCGCTATTGCACGCGCACGCGTCGCTGCGCATAGAATGTCAGAAGCTGCTACACGTGGTCCGTGCATAGGAGTTCCTGCTTTATCAGCACGGTGTGGCTGGAGCAAAAAACCAACTCGACTCCACTAGCTGTTTGGTTAGTGCGTTTAATGTCGAACGACCGCGAGGAATGAGGTGATACGATTTCCAACCTGCGCTTAACTACTTCTCTTCTTCCTCATACTCAATATTTTTCTTCTAAACTTCTACAGACTTATCTCCGATTTTTTTCTTTTAATAATTGGCTTTTCTATAAATGTTATTTGGGATGGCATAGGCTTCCCCTATTCATTAATTTTGATTGGTTTACGCCTGCCATACCTACCTGGTGGTGCAGGCTTCCCCACTTTATTTTTCTTTATTTTTCCTTTATGAGGACACACAAAGCTGGTGCTAGCTGGCGTGGACCGCTTCCTCGGGTCGTGGTCGTATAATGAAGCCCGTGCACTAGATTCTTTATTGGCCAACGCCCTCAGCATCCCAAATATAGGAATAAATTTAGAATTTGAATTATTTTGCGTGGCTTCATAATGCTGAAGAACAGCGCAATATCAGTGCACGTGACAATCGAACCGAGATATTAAAACAATCTGCAAACTGCAATCTGCTTTAAGCATGACAGGGGAGTTGATCGAAAGCTTTGGACAGTTTATCGCATTGATAAGGATAAAAATGAATGAAGTGGAATAATCCCTACATACAAAGCCCCGCCCACAAATCTTTACAACGTGTGCACAAGTACGTGAATGTTTGCTAGGGCACATGGCATACACA